>NC_136597.1:26913728-26926228 GCF_910589615.1 Taurulus bubalis | reverse complement strand
CGAGTCAATACATTTGGTGAACACACCTTTTTCTTTTGTTGCCATCTATCTATTCTCGTAGCTCTGGCATGAGAGCATTTGTGCTTTTGTTTGTTTATAGTTTCTTTGTGAACGTCACAATAGCAGCGCAGAACAAAAAAAAGCACTGATAAGAAAAGGAACGTTTTGTCTACGTCTCGGAGTCGGTAGCGTTTTTTAAATGCCGCTGTTTTTTGGGGGGTTTTAAGATGCAGGAGTAGTGTGGACGCTAGGACGCTAGCAAAAGATGCGCCCCTTAAAATGGAACCGTAGTAATGTGGATGAAGCCTGAGAAGCTAGCATGACTGACACATGGACTAGTACAACTACAAGTAGTATATTATCTGATATATACCAATGGCTCTTTGGCTGATAGCTGGTTATACTGTAAACCTACATACCCTCCAACGCTATAACGTTAGCTCTTACGCACAATGACGACCCTAGAGTTTCATAACCAGCTGGTGAGTTTCTGTTATTATTCATTGCTATAAGAAGATGTTACTAACGTTGAGATGTCTCTTTGTTTGTACCCGTGTCTCCGCAGGAGCCGATCATGTATGATTTCGAGTGCCACTACAGGGAAGAGAGGTGGCAGACGGCGCGCTACTTTGACTTTGTCAAAGACTTCCTCATAGCTGCACAGAATAAAGAAGATTCAGACGACTGTGATCCTCCTCCCTGCCCCACAACCCCATACACAGCAACAACAGAAGACTATTTAAATGGTGAATGGTTATTATGTGTTGGCCGGCTCTTTGCGCTTGTGAACAGATGTTGTAGTTTTAGCATGTCTGCGACACAGAAAAAGTACCTTTAATTGGAGGTATGATACCGATGAAGTGCAGCAGGTGTGTGTGTGTGTGTGTGTCTCTGGGTCTGCATTATGACAACAATGATGATGATCAATCATTTGATCAATCATTGAAGAGAATGGGTGCTACAGCAATGTGTTGGAGAGAGAACGGGCCCTTGGGAGACGTCCGAATTACGGCGGGTGTAGAGATTATACGTTAGCTAGTTCAGGTGCTAAATCTGTCGACTCGTCGCGACAGCGTTGTAACTACCTCCAGTTACAAACTGAAAACCAACAGTTGTGAATCAATGTTCAAAGTCTTTGGGCTGTTGGCTGGACAGAGCGAGTGGCCTTGCAGCTTTGCTTAAGGATGGATGGATTAAGGTGCAGACTTGTTGGTGGCTGCAGCCTCGGGGGAGAGCAGGCTGGTTGCTGGCGCCACTATTAACCCCGTGGCCTCTTCCACAATCAACTGCACGGCTTTACTGTGCACACTGCAGCACTCTTATAAATATTTTAATGTTTAAAACATACCAGTTGTGATATATAGACGCCCATGCGTTTGATCGCCTTCGGTTAAAGATTCTCATCAAATCGGCTCTAAACTATGCAGATGTTTTGTTTTTATTTTAACAGGGAGGGGGGTGAGAAGCTTGAGGTCGGCTGAGACGAGCTTATGGTTGAAACAAAAATAAGACACAGCTGTGAGAGCCGCGCGACGCTACAATAAAATAACAAGGCAGGTTGAAGATAACAGTTAACAAGCTTTCTCTGGCAGAGGCTCTTGAGTGTGGATTTCTCCTCTCATGCGGAATGGGGAGGGGCGGAGACTCAACATCAACAGTTGCATCTACATGTGGGATGGGACGGAGCCCCGTTTGTTGTATTTCCTTTCACGTGAGTGATGATCTCACTGCTCAGAACATCACCAATCAGTGAGACGGTCAGCTACAGTTCAGGTGGAATGTTGCAGGAGAAAGACGAGACAGTTGGACTGGCTGCCAACAAGACATTCTCCATGTGATTTACGAGGTTTAAAAGGGAATATTTGTGCAATATGTCACCATAATCATTGCAGAAGTTCATCATTTAGTCAAGCTATGCTGACACACCAAGCTATGCTGCGTACTATTTCTGGTGAGACACTTGACAGATGTGGATATCGCAAAACCTCAGGAATCTGCTGCTCATGAGGAAATGCTAATGCTTAGGATTTTAAGTTACATGTTTTCATTAGTGTATAATCTCCTGAATCTGAGAATCATTGCGTTGCGTTGGCGCTAGTTACGAGCCGTTTATAATGACATTGGTTGCACCGCCATGTTTCTACAGAAAGAGCCTTTTTTCTGTTATTGCCTGAAGGCCACAACAGTTCTTCGGTGCGGTCGTGAAACCGCAGAGTTTGCTGAGAGCAACACCCGAAATTCACTCCATCTCAAGTAGGCGGATGGGTATTTAACCGGACCTCTCAAGGGTTTTTATTGTCTGAGTTGACAATTTAGGTCACACTTCCCTCATTATTTATGAGCCGGTTTATGAACTCAAACGAGCAACATTCCAGTTGACCCTCCCGCCATTGCCGCCGCCGCCGCCTTTGGTGTATTGTGAGCTGTCCATTTAGGACAGATCTCTGGTGGCCTCTTCCAGAAGCTTTCAGTCCAGGAACCTATTATTTCTTCACAAGAACTTTGCCAGATAAAAACTGCCCGTCGAGACACGGCTGAGTCACAGGGCCGAGGGGGGAAGCTTTTCCCTGAGGTAGCGCATGTGAAGAGGGAAGAAAAGGGCCCGAAACCCGATTGTGTACGTGTTGATTACAGAGCAATCTTCCAATCTTCCCAAGAGCTTGGACCGAGTGGTCGGATTAGATCTTTTTTTGTGTGTGTGGGGGGTGAAAAAGGCAGCGTTGAGTCGGCTTTTTAGCACCTGACAATGAAACGTGTTCACCGTACGGCACTCACTAACTCATCTCTCTTTCTTTTCACCCTCCTCCCAGTATCACCACCGTCCAGCAGTAAAGACACCAGGTGTGCAACGGGCTGCAAACCCCGTAAGTTTGCGTAATTTCTCTCCGCGTTTCACATAAAGTCAAAGAAGTGTCAGGTCTGTGTTCTGGTGGTAAGAAACTGGCCCAGCTGGTGTGTCAACGCGGCAGCTTTTGCCGGCGACAGTATTTTCCCACATTCTACATCAAAGTCAGGCCCGTTTCCCACGGAGCGGCTGTCACTTGAGTAATGGCGCTCTGCGGGGCGAATCGCATCTTGAGATGAGGAATTCTTTTGCGATGAGTCCTGTGTCTTATCTTGTGTGCTTTCCCTCTGCAAAAATGTTTCTTTGAAAGAATGTGAAATATTCTCGCACAGAAATACTGCGTTCAGTGGAATACCAGAATCCTCTGAGGCGGTTAGAATAACAGCAGCAGCATCGTTAAATGGAAAATTACTGACGCAAAATAGCTTCGTTTTTTCAGTGTTTTCGTTTTTGTGGCCGTCTGACGTCGCGTCTTCTTTGACGCCGGTCATTTGACACGGCTTCAAAGTTCCCCTCAAACATGTGTTGTGCTTGAAATTCTTCCCCTCAGATGTTTGAATGATGGTATGCCCTTTCTTTTTCCGTTGTTTGACACTAAAACGGCGGTTTTCACGTTGATGTGCTGCAGGTTTCTTTTCGGCGCTCGACTCAAATCTGAGCGCAACGCGTGTTTTGTGACATCTGGACGATTTTTTTAGATGAGATTTATACCAGTTTGATGTTGAAATTGTGTTTTTTTTGGGGGGGGGTTATTAATGTCCACGTCAGCTGAACCCTGCCGTTGTCTTGGGGTCAAAATGACCCGTGTACGAGTGTGTTGATGGGTCAATTTGACCCCAAGACAACGGGAGGGTTATGACTTCACACTAATTGTGCAAATATAGGCAACAATGAAAGCGACACTAGAAGGAGGGTAGAACCCCAAAACCACATGTCTGGGTCTATTCTATTCTATATAACCATTTCAAAGTCTCTTGCATTATGATTTGTTTCTGACAATTTAAAGAGTCAGAGGAAAGGAAGGGATGTTTAGTTTTGATGTCCTCTTTTTTTCTTCCAGATTCTGAAACGCGCGCCCTGACTGAGGTGGTGGAGCGAAGCCTTCTCTCCTTACTGTTCATCCCCCTCCTAGCTCTCGTATTCCTGCTCGTGTGGAAGGTGAGCTGACCTTTGACCCCTTGTTACTGCGATGTGACGTGTTTGTCAGTCGGCTATGCTTTGTTCCGTGCACTTTACGACGGACCGGCGTCCTCAACTTCCTGCAGAGGATGTGCAGACTTTGCACATCTGAGTTTTGTTGATTTTTTTGTTTCCCGAGACTTGGAATTGTTGGCGTTAAGAATTATTTCCTAAAACAGGTCCGATCATGTAGGAACGAGGAGGATCTCCAACAGAACCCCGGAGAAGGTGGACTCTTCACAGGAACAGACGTGACCGCGCCTCCACTAGACGCCGAAATATCAGAAAAGTGAGCCCATCTTTGACATTTGATTCATTGTTCCCTGTAGAGAAACGTCTAGATGAATGTATCATAATATACAAGAAAAATAAAGCCAACAAAGTACTTGTTCGGAGGTTCATTTCAATAGTGACACTCTTCAAACAGCGGACACCGAATAACCCCGATGATGTCATCAGGGTGTTTGAGCTTGAGGCTTCATAAATATTTTAACTCGGTTAAATTTGTTACGCAAAATATTCGGAAATTGGCCGTTCAGCAGACAAGAGGGAGCCTAAATAAACATGCTACTCAGTTGCATTATGGGAATTGATATATCCAGCATTTTCTTTGCGGGTAACTCGACCCATACTAGAGGACAGAACCGAGGACATTTCTTCACTTTTGACCCTCCTTGTTCTTATTCAGTCTGTTTTGAGCAATGCTAGATCCCAGTTGCCCCCCTCTAATGCGGGCTCGCATCACATGGGGTTCCCAGCAGGTTCGTCTGGCGCTGGATGTGCTGAGAATATAGAAAACAGGCTTCACCTGATCACATGTCACTCTGGCTCTGGCGGTTCAAATCATGATCACACACCTGTTTTTGTAGATGTCTTGATAGCGGCTGGAAGGGAACTGAGCTCTTCATTGCTTTGATTTGATAAACTTGTATTTCACAAGCGGAACGGTGGAGCACCTGAGGATCTAAAGAGGCTTGTGGGAAGTGAAGTCCACTGCTGACATGTATTGTTTCTGTCCAATTGCAGGAACATGTTGAACGTCATTGAAATAGTGTAACGACGCTTCTACCCTTCCATGTCCTTCGGCGTAATTGGTGAGATTTCACGCAGAGTTGTTTTATTAAAATGTAAAGCAAATCCAGCTTGAATCCAGCTGAGCTCTGAACTCTCTCTCTCTCTCTCTCTCTCTCTCTCTCAGGGCTCCACTCGTTTCCCCCTCCTGTTGGTGTCCAGAGGCGATGGAAAGAAAAAAAACAACGACAAAAAACAACAAAAAACACGAAGCTGAACTCGCAAAACAAAAAAAAAAAAAGGTAAAGCGGCTCGTTTGTGACCGCTCTCCGGATTCGCCGGTCGCAGTTTGCCGTGACCCGAGACATCCGTCTGGACGAACCACGCCCGCTACCGCACGGATCAGCTTGCCTTTCTTGTAAGACTGCATTAACCCCGTGCTTCTGACAAAGACTACGATTTGAGTAGAGCGTAACCCCCTCACACCCGCCTCCAACCGCACTCCGGCTCCCGCAAAGCGTCCTCCAGAACCTGCTGCTCCATGAACTCTTCGGGGGAGGACTCCCCAACCTTCAGGACGTTGCGACAGCCTGTGCTTCTTTTTGGACCCACCAGTTCATCTTCAAGCAAGCGGTGCAGAGAGTGACTGACACTGGTTGTCTCCTGCATGAACTGAGGCGTGATGTACTACCTCCGGTGACCCTCACGTTAAACCATCATCTTCAACAACAGCTCAACGTTTTCCCTCTGCAGCCTCCGTTGGTTTCCCTCCAGAATATAATGTTCACCATTGTAGTCCCACCCTGTTGTCCCGTTGTCCAGGTAGAGGCATGTATTTATTTATTGGTGGCAGCACTGAACTGCGTCTGTTGATACAACTGAGATGTTTCAAGCGATCATTTTAAGAGCACCTCTACTAATGGGTCACATTTAAAGAACAATCTCTCTCTCTCTCTCTCTCTCTCTCTATATATATATATATATATATATATATATATATATATATATACGAACACATCGTAAACCCTCCCGAAACCCCACATTCCTCAACAAGTTACATTTCCTCATATGATGTTGTTGCTGTTGTCGGTATATATGACTCGGGTGTGAATGGATGACATGTAGAACAAAACACATATATACTGAAAATATGCTGCTTTGACTAACTCACATGTCGACCATTGAAATCTGCAATGACATTCTGCTAACGAGTATCAGGGATGACGTCTGTGGATCCGGGATTTTTTTTATTTTTATTTTATTCGGGAGAAAAGAAAAAAGGTGAATTCAGAACGTAGGTGTTAGACGCACGTAAGACAACGACGGGCCTCCCCATAGTTAATGATAGCTCTATAATGCCTTTATTATTATTATAGTTCTTTGAATTATCTCACCTTTTTTTTATGCTTGCAAAGCAAAAACTTTTACGGAGGTTTTTGATGGCCATTCCTCGGGGAAAGGAAAGGAAACTAAATCGAAAAATTTGTATAAACAGAGTGAATTAATAAGACTGATTATACAGATGCTATATAATATAACATTTTAATAACCTATCGACTCTTAACTGTTCTCTCCATGACCAAATATACTCACAAATCCAAACCCATTAGCTCGGACTGTTCACTCGTATGGTTTGATCTGTTCTTACTAATTCTGCCTTTGTCCAGTATCAGTGTTGTGCTTGCATAATAAAACCCATTACAGACAATCTGACAAAGCTAGTTAGTGGATTCATCAAGATTCAAATGCTACTGAAGGACGATACCACTGTTTGTGACATTTTTACAGACATGCACCTTGGTTGTTTTTCGCAATCCAACAGGGCTCGCCCAACGTGGGAATGCCGCGCAGATCGAAATATCAAATGTTTTTGCCTTAAAGTTGCGCCGTAACACGTCAAAGGAGGTGCACTGCTTCCCACCGGCGTGCAGAGATCCACGGGACGGGCAGGAAGCCACTTACTGGTAGTCAAATCCAAACTGTTGTACCCACGAGTATCTAGCGGTAGGAAAGTGAAGACGGTGTTAAATCCCGTGGCCCTCCGGGCCTCCGATCCTTTATGCATTCCCGGATCTGATGGGTTCGCTGCTGAGGCTGCTTCCTCTCAACGGATCTCATCAGAGCTGTGAGGAGAAAGGCAACGGGTACAAAGACATTTGAGCTATGGCAAGCCGTTTAAACTTGTTAGCCGAGTTTGGAATATCTGGAATTAGTGTTACAAGCAAAAGCATAGTTTTTCATGCACTGGTTAATTTTGAGGTTTTTGGGCTATTTTGCTTCCACAACATGACTTCTTTCAGAGTCGTAGATTCACTTTAGTCACAGTTACATAATGGCTCATTTTGCATCTTGCGTACAGAGGTGTAACCCTTTAAAAACCCTGCGCCTATATCAGACAATCAAATTATGATTTTTTTTCACGTTTCCTTACTTATCTCCAGAACCACATCGTTGTTTAACTTCATTTAAATTTCTACGTAAACTTCGTCAGCTCCGTCAACTTTCTAAGGTTTTACTAAATCCTTAATAAGGAGCCTTACAAAGTCGGGTTTCACTAACAAACACATCTCTGTAACCCTACAGGCTTGTGGGAGTCTAAGTATAAAATATAAGCTTTACAGACCACGTGTTAGTACATGAAAAATCACAAAACGGGCGGAATATCTTTTTTTTTCTCTGTCACGTTTTCTCGTCCTCAAGGCTTCCTGCTCAGCTCACGTTCATACACATTTCATACATCAAGGCTATTCTATGTACTTTATATGGTATTACAAGTCCAAATAAGTTAAAAGGTTTAAAGTAAACTAGTAAAAGTTTAAATCAAGTAAAAAGATTTTTTTTAAAGCACATATTCCCATAATTCAGTTGCAGGTCTGCAACCAACACATGACTATCATTCAGGAGACTGAACACTGTTAGCATCCCGCGCAAAACTCAAATCAAAGGGAACATTTTGTTGCGTGCGTCGTCCGTCATGCAGTTGTTGGTCAGTCAAGTCGTCGTCCACCCGGCTCGTTTTCTCTCCCCAAGCGGTCTTATTGCCTGAGTCTAAACTTCCTGTGAAGACGGAAGTTCATTTTGAAAAGACCGAGCGTACGCTAAAACTGAAACGCCAGGAGGGGAAACGTAGAGCGCCATAGTTTGAAGACACTGACCAAACTGCGGTAATTGACGCATTGGAGGATGTGTTGGAATTAGAGCTTTGACACAGCAAAGTTGCAGATATCACGACCAGGCAAAATGGCGTTCTTGATATCATGACCAGGCAAAATGGCCGTTGCAGATATCACGACCAGGCAAAATGGCGTTCCTGATATCATGACCAGGCAAAATGGGCGTTCCTGATATCACAAATGAACATCCAGTCGAGCAAAGAAATAAGAAAACGGCTTGCCATACCGAACGGGTTGACACCCACGAAGCCTTGCCCAAAGCAGAGCAGGTCAACAATGGATTCCAGGTATTAAGATGGCGATCAGTAAAGAGGTAGGCGTGAGAACAGGGCACGCTGGCTGTGACCGTTCCCATCAGGCCGCCCTGACGGTGACAAAGTGGCAGGACACAAACATCTGTTTCTAGATCTAGTTTGAGTATTTCTATCATCTTTGTGGTCTTACGTTGTACCATGTCCATTCTTGGTTTTGTGCCTTGTGTTGATGTAAAAAAAGAAGAAAAGAAAAAAAGCCTCTATGTTTCTGTGTGGTAGCAGAAAGTGGTGAGGTCATTACAGGGCAGATTAGAATAATATCACTAAATTATCCCAACAGATATGTTCCCCAATCCCTTTTTCTTTTAACTCATAACAGTTTAGTTGGCTTGACCTGTGCCCAGTTATGTTTCGGAAGACGGTTTTATGAAAAAGCATCGCTTCGGTCTGTGAGAACTCTTTTCGGCAGAATAAACTGCATTGGTTGTGACATTTCTTTCCACACAATTGTCCATATAATCCTTTGTAACCTTTAGGAAACAGTTCGACTGCTTGTTTTCATGTGTATTTGGGATTTAGGAAGAGTATTTTGTGCAAAAAATTGAATCTGTGTTTGAAAAGAAAAAGAAAAACGTATACCACATTGGTGTTCATATAGTTCAGAGCAACAGTATCTTTCAGCATCAATAGCTGGGATTCTTTGGTGTGGTAAAGTATTGTTTGTTGTGTTGAACTGCAAGATAATTTTATTTCATTCAAAAATGCATTTTTGAGGAACACCCTATTGGCGACATTATTAACCGAGCCATATTCTCTGTCGGTTTAGAGTCTGTGTTAGTAAGAAGTATACCACATTGGTGTTCATATAGTCCACAACAACGAGACTTTTAGCAGGAATCTCTGAAATTAGTGGTGTGGTAACGTACTTTAATTTAAATGTTTTTAGCCAATTGTTTCCATTCGAAAATGCATTTTTGAACAATATTGGAGCATATTATCTGTGGCAGTCTAGACCTGAGACTTTCACTTTGTTCAGCTTTAGGTTTTCGCTTCTCTACATGAAGACTATTACGCGTAGTCGCCAGTATTCTGACAGAGACACAGGCTCGTCAAGCCACGACCAAACTAATAAACAAAGGTATACTCTGTCAAAAGTTGCTTTTTTTTATACATAGTCTATGAATATCATGAGCTGCAACAGGTCTAAGCTGTGAACAAAGAAAGAGAAAAACGACATGGTCTCCCATTTTCCTGTCTGTATGCGAGAGCCACAAACAGTTTGTATGTCTGATACATGGAAGACAGAATCCAAGCAATTTCATGCATTAGTCGAGAGAACGACTGCCCTTAAATACTGTTCCTATGTGGGTTGTTGTGTGGTCTGAGGGACAGCAGAGCTGCATCCTGAACAGTGCTTTCGGGCCCGAGTGATCCAATCCATCCCACTTCAGTGGGTGAATCAAATGGCTCTAGGCAGGAAATAAGTCTGGGTGCCAAAAAAGCAAATGTAATTATTGCCCGGTTGGTATTCTGGGTGAAAACTCTACTGTTTTCTGTATTTTTGTATAAATGTAAAGAAACATATATGAGATATGAATAAAGTACACGTATTCAACTGTTATTTATTGGTTGTTTTTTTTGTGGTGGGGGCGGGCACTATACCTTCAGACATTTGCTTTGGGCTAAATAGCTCATCTGCTGACAGGATAGTAATTGCTGTGCAATTACCTGTGACAGGTGACCGTAAAAATTCCCAAGTTTCAAAATGCATGCTTGTAGCAATTTGAAAGGCAACCCCAGTTTAACCTTTAACCTTTAACAGGTGGCCTGGTGGTTTGGCAGGGTTTTTTGGTGGTTCCTGATTCTTAACAACTCTTGCTTTTCCGATGTTAATGAATGTATTCTGTCACATGCCATTGGAAATAAACCTGAAATAAAGACAGCAATGTAGCCAAAAGTACCGCCAATCAGTTGAGGAAGATAGCTTATGCTGATCTGAACTCTCCATCTGTTTCTGAGTAAATTAATAATAATAATACATTAAATTTGGAGGCGCCTTTCGAGGCACCCAAGGTCACCTTACAATTACAATAAAATAATATAGGGTAAAAGATAAGCATAAAAGATATAAACAACAGTAAAACAGAGCATCAACATGAAAACAGGTGAGGTGCACAGGGACCAGTTACAGTGTGTATGCCAGTTTGAACAGGTGAGTTTTGAGTTGAGATTTGAATAATGTGATGGAGTCTGATTGTCTTCTGTGTGGGGGGAGGGAGTTCCAGAGCCTGGGTGCTGAGACCCATGGTACTGAGGCGTGCATTCCTGAAGGAGGTCGTAGAGGTACGTGGGGGCTAGACTGTGGAGAGCTTTATAGGTGAGGAGAGGTTTTTGTAGTCGATGCGGTGTTGTACAGGGAGCCAGTGAAGCTGTGCCTGAGCTCCGTAGTTGTCGTCTGGGTTTGGGACACTACTCTGCTGGTTAACGGCGTCCTCATCTTGAAGTGTCCTTCGCCGAAAACAGTGCATGAGTGTGTGAATGACTCGATTAGACCCTGACCAGCGGGCCGGCACCTTGCATGGCGACCTCTGCCCATCAGTGTATGAATGTGTGTGTGAACTGGGTACATGTTGACATGCAGTGTAAAGCGTTTTGAGCTGTTGGAAAAAACTAAAGAGGCACTTTATAAATGCAAGTTTTTGTACCAATCCATAAAGAGCTAATAGGCGTGTTGATGGACCAAGAAAGCCCCTTTGTAGTGTTGGTATGATACATAACCCTGAAGCCCATTAAGAGTTGGTGAACTTAAAGAATGTTAATGCTCATAAGTGCTTGTTTCCTTCAGTGCAGCGTTGTGGGAACTTTTCAATGGGTTGCTATGTCAATGAAACGTGTCTGTTTCTCTTCTACATTGTTGATAAAGTGGTGTACCACAAGGCACACAACATGAACCTATGGATTTCATGGAAGTAAGCCTTCTGTTTGAACACCGCAAATCCTGTTCAGTTGTTCTTTTGAATTCAGTTGAATTTCCAAGATAAAAGAGGATCGTGTCTGTTCCAGCTTGCACCAATGCATTCCTCTGCTTACGTCTGCGAATACAGTACAGTCAATGGCTTTTCAACAGGGTCGTTATGGGCCGAGTAAAGAGGAGAACAGAATATCGAATCATCTCAAGATGAGGTTGTTTTTGTCTAGAAAATTGCTCCTTCAACTCAATATTCCCAGAATAGCATATAATCAAAAGTGGTGGACTCTACACAAGCGCAAGTTTTATTGAAGACACGGAGGTGCTTTCATTTTCATGTCCTTAAAAGCATTTTTCTAACTATTTTTACCTAAAATGCTGCAGGTTTTTGTGCAGAAATGACCATATGAAGAAACACAATAATGCAACTTATCAGTGGTTTGAAGAAACTGGCGACTGTGCTGAATATTCAGACTCCTATGTTTGTTTTACTTGGCCGGCGCTTTTTTAATTTCCATAGATTTAGTGGTTTTTCAGCTGTTTTGTGCACGCCGAGGACATACATCAGACTCGCTAATGTCACAATTTGCGTCTCTTTGCTATCAGGCAACAACAGGAAGGCCGCTAAAAAAAACTCCATTGTTCACAGACGTGTCAGGATGAATGTGCACTTGCGGCACCGTGGATAGCGATCCTTTAAAGTGCCGACGCGACACAAGCAGGCTGGCTGACCCCGAGCCGGTGGCTCCAATGTTTCCCAGGGTCACAGAGGTCGCCTCCATCACGCCGTTCCAGTTTAGAGACTCTCACAGAACAAATGATTGGTTCAAAGGGCACTCGCATGACCGTGAGTGATTCGATTGCTCTTTAATAATTATGTTCTGGCAGCGACCGGCGGCTCCATGACTTTGTTTTTTCTTCTTCTTCTCCTCCCTCCGCGGTGCTATGAGAGGAAGCCGATTACAGATGCGAGGGGTCAGGAGGTCAAGACAGAAGAGAAGAGCGAGAACAGCTTCGGCCTTGAGCGATAATGTTTAAAATGCGGCCGATTGATTATATCACCGGAATTT
>NC_136597.1:26866228-26908728 GCF_910589615.1 Taurulus bubalis | reverse complement strand
AGGAGTCACTGCGTTGCGTCACAGTGTGGTTAAATACTTCAAAGAGGAAAATTCGAGGAAAATCATGCAAATCTCTTTGAGTCATCTGAATCCTTGAGATTCTCACGCACGAATGCCATATCTGATCTGAACGCATTGAACGAGCTTTTGTGCTTTTTGAGGAGACGTGAACTGATGCATTCAATGTGCAACTAAGGAACGGGACAACTCTGCGCTCGCGGGACTGCATTTGGGTTTTATACGTTTTGAGACTTTATTTCAAGTCTCAAGCTCTATTTTATCAAATGCACAACTTTTACAAAGAATCTTGAATCTCAGGTTCCCTTCAACAGTGCTCATTAAATATGTATATCAAAATATATATATTGTATATTGAAAAAAAAGTCAGTGCTAGTTATAGCATTGTATAGTTTAATTGTTTTTCACAAATGCACTGCATGTATTATCAGCTGTTAAACGACACAGACACGGGCGTAGAGACCAAGTCCACTGAAAAAAGTTAAATAAAAATGAGAAACCAAGACATAAAATAGTACAAGTTTTAAAATATAGGGATAAGATACGAACAGAAATATGAATAAAATGTAAAACAAATATATATATATATATATATATATATATATATATATATATATATATATATATATATATATATACATTTAAAATGGTTAAACCGAATGTAAACGGCAGTAAAAAATAAATATATATATATATATATATATATATATATATATATATATATTTATTCAGGTTGAAAAGAGCTATATACTTAAGTGGAGGGAATACAAAGCGTTTAGTTTCTATCATAGACAAGCAGCACATTCTTTGAACGTGACTCCTGGGTTTTAAGTTTAAAGTTTAAACTACAGCAGCATTACTTCCTGTACATTTATATTATGTTTAAAAAGCTTATTCACGAGATGATGTAAATTATACTTTAAAATGAGCCGGATTGAATTATAAATAGCTATATGTATGTTTGGCAAAATAATCTATGTTCTGCACCTCACAGTCCAAGACATAAAATAGTAAAAGTTTTGAAACTTTTACTATTATTATTATTATATATATATATATATATATATATATATTATAATAATTCAAATGGTTAAAACGAATGTAAACGGCAGTAAAAGAAAAAGAAAAGAAAAACCATGTATATTTATATATATTCAGGCTGAAAAGAGCTACATACCTGCAGGAAATACAAAGTGTTCAGCAAATAAAGACTTGCATGACTTGCATGTTTCATGTCTCAATAACAATCTATATCACGATATATAGCATGTTTTCTGGCAATTCCAAAAATAAAATCTATACGCAATAACCACATGGTTTTATTTACTCTTGTGTAAAAAGGTGCTGAGCATTTTCTCATTTGATTAAGAACTTCAGTGCAAAATAATGTGATTTTCATAGAACTTGGGGTCATTGTGTATCACTATATCTCCACGTATGATTTCATATATGTGATTCCATTGAGAGCTGATGAATTATCATATTGAATTATCGCCCAGCCCCTTAAAGTATCTTTTACAAATACTGTGTTCATGAAATGGAGTTTCTGCTTTTTTTCCACATGTGGTTTACTTGATTGGTTCGGCTGAGGAAAAGAATGCGGTTTGGCTTAAAATAAGTATTTTTGTTATGCAAAATAAAAACATAGTTTTGTTGGGAGTAAGAAGTGGTCGGTTAAAGAGCACGAGGTGTGGTTAATCACTTTAAAAGCTATTATGTGGATGTTTTTCAAGAATTAACTTCCATGCTCAAGGCGAGAAGTTGATATTTTATTGTGATGATATGATTTTATCAATCTATAATTCCAATTATATTATATTTTAAACTGACAACATTTTTGATCTTTTCAGTTTACAGAAATAAGAGTTTTTTATTTTATTTTTATTTTCATAATAACAGCATAACAGTGGAAAACAGTTTGCAACATTGAACAAACAGTTTTTATCTCCATCAATATTGACGAACCTTCTTGTTAATATTGTGATATTAATTTGAGACCAATCACTTGCCTAATCAATAATGCAATAACATGATTTCTCATCTTTCAATGGAATCATAATATCATATCTCTAGATATCTAGATACACAACTACATACAAACTCAAATTTCTCAGAAGTATCTGATTATTTTTGCAGAAAATACATTTGTCAAGTATTTAATCAACAAAACCACGTTGTTATTTCATAAATAGACTTAATTTATTGAATTACCAGAAAACACGCTATATCGTGATTTACATCGTTATCGGCATATAAAATTACTGATATCGTGATAGAAGATTTTGGTCATATTATCACCCGAGCTCTGATAGTCACAAAAAAAACATTTAAAAGTAAAAAACACAAAATGAATGCATGAATATATACTTTATTAATCCCCAATGGGAAGTAGCAGCAATTTACAGACAAAATATAAACACAACAGGGATGAAAGATATATACAATAATAATAATAATAATAATAATAATAAAATAGCTTGGATGAGTATTAATTTAGGAATTAAATTAAACAATAGTGCAAAATGCAAAGTATGTATGTGTATATGAAGTGTGTGAGGTGTAAATAAACAAACATTAAACAAACAATAGGGGAGTGCAAAAATGCAAATGATGTATGTAAGTATATGGAGTGTGAAGTGTAGATAAACGTAAACTTTATAAACTCCATTGGTGTCACAGATGAACCAGAAACAGTTCTACCAAATCCAACCAAAGTGAATGAAACGGTTGGGCAGAGAACCCAAATCCCGCGGGGCGTCGGACAGACAGCGGCAGAGGAAGATGGATCACCTGTGTGGGAGGAGGCGACGGGGCGGACGGGCAGACAAGAGGGGCCTTGAGAGCTCTTGTTCGGTGTCACCTCGGTGCCGAGTGAGAGTGCGCGACTATTCCAGCCCCCGTCATCTGATCTAAGGTCGCCCCCTCCACGGCGTGACTCAGTGGCTCCTGAATGCCGCTTTCAGGCTCCGCTCGGCTCCGCTCGAGGATGAATCACTTAACTCCAGCCCTTTTATTTCTGGAGAGGATCCCGTTTCTATGCGGCCGCGTCTGCGCTCCGAAGGGAACATTGGTCATCGCCTCGCCCCCACGCGAGGGCTCGAACCGTCGGTTTGATCGGACCATCTGGTGAGCTGTTATTTCAGGAAGAGAGGGAGTAACGCGCCACACAGAAGCTTCCATGTACGTTGCACAATATGCTTTGCACTGGCTTTAATCTAGCGTATTCCCCTTAACCGAAAGTCACGGCCTTAAGTCTTGAACGATGTTGAACGCCTTTTTGTACACTTTCCAAACTTGTTTTAAACTATGAAATTGTTCAGCCAAAAGCAAACGTCTCCCCCGACACAATTCATCAGCAAACGCGTCAACAAAAGGAGTTGGATGGGTGTTGCCATATTATCTAGACTTGAATAACACGCCGCTTCCCTATTCAGTCTCGCTTTTGACTGATTTCAAAGGGGTAACGTGATAATACTGAAAGCTAACTGACAACAAAAAAAACGCAAACAAAAGCTACCTCCCTCTTTTAGTATTGTGACATGAAAGACACCTGTTCTTTCTCAGATGTGGCACACAAAATATGTAATGAACACCGCCGTAGATAAGCACATCATCTGGCAGATTGACTCTGAGATGCTAACGTCTGGCATTAGACAGTATGTCCTGCAGGCCGTCCACACAACACAAGAGGAGAAGGGACATTCCCATTCAAATCAATGTGGCTGGGTGTCGGAACGGCGGCCATTTTCACGTGTAACGCTGCCTTTGTGACCGTTGTAAACGCCTAACTTCTATACAACCTAAACAGACTTACGGCAAGTAGCTGACTCACTGAAGTGAGGTTTTAGCTTGAAGACCTAAGCTAACGGTTGACTAGTCAATAGCCAGAGTAAATTAGACATTTTACAATGTAAGGCTTCATCCACACATTCTTTGCTATCCTTTGCTATTGCCAGATAAGAAACAACTTGATTCAGCTCAATTTATTTTCCCAAATGTAGCTTTTTAAGCATGGCGGGATTAGCCAGCTGGCGGCTAGCAAGTTAGTCTACACAGCTTGCTAGATGGCTAGCATGCTAATTCCACCATGCTTTAATGCTACTCTACACACTCTGTCTGTCTCTCTGTCTGTCTGTCTCTCTGTCTGTCTGTCTGTCTGTCTGTCTGTCTGTCTGTCTGTCTCTCTGTCTGTCTGTCTGTCTGTCTGTCTGTCTGTCTATCTATCCATTTATGTCTACATAGCAGAGGTATTCTGCTAAAATTTAAAGAGGTTCAGTTCGAGAAATCTTCTGGATGCAAAGGTCTGGAAGATCATAACGTATGTATCATAAGTATTTAGTGACATATATATATATATATATATATATATATATATATATATATATATATATATATATATCATAATTGATAATAAATCTCACCACATCTTAGCAATCAGCATCAACTCCTTCCCCTCTTATATCCCACTGTTTTGCTCAGTGAGAGAATTGAAAATGTGTTTTCGTTATGTTAATTGTGGAGAAAGCTGCCAAACATGGTCAAGCTTTTTTGGTGCTATTTTCCAGAGTCAGAAAGTGGAAGAGTCAGTTCTTCCAAACTGCTCTTTCAGCGCCACGTCTGCTCTGAGATCTACACATTGCATCTGGAGAGGCCCAGCATTCACCCATTCAAAAGTGCTGTGTGACGTCCTTAAAGGACCCCGTGACAAATGGGCTCTGAATGGACATGGGGAGCCGCTGATGAAGTTTCCAATCAGCTTCTCAATAAAGTCAACTAAGGAAGACACATCTCTGTCCCTGCAGGTCTTCCTGCAGGGTTTCCTTGAACATCTCAAGTTTCATATGAAAGGAGCGGACAGCTGTCCTCAGTTCACACCTCCGCCCTGTAGCCTCTAATTCCATTCATTCAGATGTGAAGTGATATCAACCATAAGGCCACATTATCCATCTGTTTCTTGACTTCTTGACTGCTTTCTGGTCTGTGTGTTGTGTCAGCTAAGCCAACACGTGGAGGCGTGCGCATGGGGATGATGGGCGTGACACGAGGTCTTGTTTTTGTAGTGTTTCAGCTACTGCCTTCTTTGACAACCCCTCCATCAGCACATGGCTTTTTGTGTTGACCCCAAATCCAATTAAACACTCTGCTCCCGTTGTGCTTGGAGAGCGCCATGTGTTCCTTATTCTTCTCTCCCTTTCTCCGTTTCACTTTCTCCCTTTGTTTTCTACCTGTATCGCCCTCTTTCTTTTTCTTTCTATCGTCTTTTCATGTGTAACTTGCCTCCAGTTCTCTCATGTTTACCGCCTGCAATGCACGGATTTGATTGGCTGAGTGGTAAAAGAAATATATTTTTAAGCTGAAATGACGAATATAAAAAAACAACTTATCTTTAAAGTATTTATTCAGTTGCACTAGATATATGAATACATACATGTATACAAGGAGGGCTTTGTGAGCGTCCATAAGTCCTGTATTCATCAGCAGGAGAAGAGGATGCACATGCTACAGACAGCTGCTGCTTGAACCTCGAGTCTCACAATGCAGTCCTTGATAGGTTTCTCAATGGCAACCTATAAAACAGTTTTAACAGGTTTTAAATCATAACCTTCTGGGTCCGGACTCGCCTGTTAGGGACTCTATCCGCTATGGGATCTGTAAAAGCACCAAACTATAGCGTTCTGCTCAGTAATCCACTCCACTGAGACATACTTCAGTCTGTTGAATACATTTCATTTGACAAGCCGAGGTATATTAATACTTTAAGGTAGAAGTTAACTACATTTCCGGAGGTGCATTTCAGCAAGAAACATCCCCAGACTTGAAGTCATGTTCCTGTACATGCACGGCTTTAAGATGAAGATTAAGCGATCTTCAGCTTCAGTTAAGTCACAGATTTCTTGGTGGTTAATTTTTACATCCCGAAGTGTTTTGTTCACTATTTCACTGACAAAGCATTTAGACTTTCAAACCTCGCTGATCCACTTCCTCTGACTGGCTTCTTCTGCACAGCAACACTGGCCGAGGCTCATGGGTAATGTCTCTAACCAGTCCGCCCAACATGAAGTGGTCAGTTTGGGATCTAAATTTATGTGCTTCTGCAGACGGGAATATTGAGATTAGATGATCCTGGACTCTGTTCTGACAAAAACATTTCACAGCTTTCCAATGCCGCTATCACAACTATGATGTGGTCGTGGTTCGGGACAGCGCGTGGTTTTGGCAAATGCACTTTGGTGAAGGCGGAGTTTGGGTTTGGAAACGAAAATAAAACCCTAGATGAAAAACATCCAAAATGTATGCAATATGCTGGTTTTTTTTAAGTCTGTCATTTATTTTATATTTAACCATTTGTGATTTTATGATGTTTTTAACTTTTGCCATCTGAGTTTATATTTTGTTCTCTTGTGAACATAGCTGTAGTTATTTGTTCCTGATTCTATCAGAGCAGAGCCTTCGGTCCACGGCTCTCTGCTCCCTGATCAAAATGCTTAAAATGATCTAAATGCCTCCCGGTCTCATGTGGGCCTAAAAGCACATGATGACCCTCTGGAGCATTGGCACAATGTTCTACGGAGAGATGAATTACAAGCGGAAACTGGAGAAAATCATCAATGCGTTCGACTGAATATGATCAAATTGAACTAATGTTCTGCTCGTCTGTGTCACTGGTTCAATGCCGGGCCGCAGAGCCTGAAATGTCTCCGGGCCACAAGACGCAAGACTCCTTTTATTGTATTCTGCTCGGTTCCGCCACTACATATCTTTTGGCATTGGCAGCATGTGGATGACATTTTAACACAACAACACACTGTGGAACTAATTGGGGACTTCACTAAATCAAACTTGCCCTACTGGTCACTCTGGATATCAAAGATTGGTTTTGGGGATTTAGATTTAAAAGCTGTAGAGAATTGTTGTTGTTGTTGTTGTCCTCAGACTTCACCGCTGGTGAAGGCCCATCTCTTGCACGCTCGTTGACGCTGGAGCAATCTCACCAATAAAGAGATTGATGACTTTCTTTACCACCTATTAACCCCGTAAATGTGAAAAATAATGAAATATTGATAACATCCAGTGTCAAAAGTCAGATTAGGGATAAATAAAAAAGCAATTTTTATTTTTTATTTTACAGACTCGCCCCTCTAACATGTTCCCTCGCAACGAATTCCTTCCGAATGTATTTTTAGAGACACGCAGGCATATGTCATGCCTGACAGACGGAGTGACGTGACAAATGAGGATTCTTCTCATCAAACACAAAGTAGAAACACCCGAGCAAGGAACCAAAATTATCAAAAGCAGAGACACCCGAGGCAAAAGCGTAATTTTTCATGCATAGACACATTTTGAGATTTTTTTGAGGGACATTTCTTGTCATACTCGAGAAAAAAAACATACAAAATACATACTTTGTCCATTTGCGTCTGTGGATTCCACCTAAATTCGCCAAAAGTGAACGTTATATAATGCCTCATCTGCAAGTATCAGAAAACTTGTAATGATTGTCTTAATGTACGTATGTGACCAACGAGGGAGGTTTCATGGTGACGTCTAAGAGTACAATGTTTACCGTATTCAGCGGTAATGTAATGTAAATGTATGTCTTTTTTCAATAAATATCTTTAAAGGCCCATTTTTCCTCAAACTCTGAGCCAAAACGTCTCCACTTTAATCCAGACTTTGCAGTTTATAGAAGATTTTAATACATAAAATATGGAGACGCCTGAATTATGGAGTGATACAAAAACTTGTCCAAAAGTCCCTCAGTTAAAAACGTTGACTGACGTGTTTAACTTGGCTTTATTCCATGTTGAGATTTCTGTGCTGCAAATGTTTGGAAGTTGCATATTAAAACATACATTTTCAGAAAACTGGTAAGCAAAAAATTAACTCATGGTTCCCAATGAGTGTGTATGCGGCTGCACCCAGCGCCTCTCTTCTCTTTTTCCGTGCCTTCAAGCTGAAACTCTCCTCGTCTCCATTGTTACGGCTGTCAGCTGTGAAAGGTTCATCCACACAAAGTATGCTGCCGGCTGTCCCACCATTGGTGCTCATGGGGGAAAAAACAATGTCAAACGAATAGATGGTAGCCGAAATAGAAGAAGAACCAAGCAACGGGGGTGAGAGTAGTGATATGATAGTGTACAGTAGTTCCATACACTTCACTGCTAAACCATAACTACTACTTATCAAATAAAATCTCAGGAATCTGCGCAGGGTATTTCTTCACATTTTGGCACAAACATCCACTGGCGATCAAGGTTGAAGTGATTGGAATTTGGGAGTCAAAGGTCCTCACAAAACACCCTTTGGGCATAACTCAATAAAATGATATGTTACTCATGACAGCTTGACACAAATGTCTCATCGATGGAATCATGAAGTGATGACATGTTGGGACATGGATGTAAACTGCAACATGGCGGCTCGGTTTATTGCTTTATATCATATTATCCTCAGCAAAGGATTATTAGTATAACAACATGCGCCTTTAGAATGTTTGCTGATGTTTCTCCTTCTCCCGTTTCACTCGGCAGCTGTTAAACTTTCTCCTCAACGTTCAGCTTCAACAGAGCCGTCGAGCGAGGGAACCGCAGCTTCACTTTCAGCCCCTGAGGCTACACACATTTTATTATGGTCAGGTGTTTTTGTGTGAGTCAGTGGGTGAGTCAGAAGTAGCTGGCAATTACAATATAACACGTATGACACACACACACACACAAACCACACACACAATGCACAAGGACAGATGAGTAACCATTAAGTCATAACACAAAATCCATCATCAGGAGATCAGAGCAGTTTAATCTGCAGAGGATTGCAGCGCAGGAGGTCGAACAAGCAAAATGTTATTGTAGACTACTAAAAACCCACAAAGACACAATTCACTGACATGTACATGCACTCATCAAACATCAGTCAAATAAACAGCACGGGAGTTAAGGTTCCCACGAATGAAAGTTTGGTTGTCATTTGACCCCTGTGGTTCATGCAGAACTATTTTCAAAACATAATGGAGTTATTTTGTTCTACTTTAATTTGTTTGCACAAGATAAAAAAACTAATGTTTCACTCGTCGTTAACATTTGCATGGTTGTACATTCTTTCGCACTTGTCTTGCTCAAACTCGTGTTGCGGCAGTCTGGGTGTTGATCAACCAAATATAAGATAAAATAAGATAATCCTTTATTAGTCCCGCAGTGGGGAAATTGCAGGATTACAGCAGAAGCAGTGCACACAAGAGACATATAGTAAAATCAAAAAACAAGTATTGTAAATAAACAGTAATAAAAGCAGTAAATAATCCACAATAGCAGTAGTATATGTATGTATGTAATGTAATATATATACAGACAGAATAAAATGTTACAACAATGTATTTATATTGCACCAGTTGAAGTGATTAAAGTGTTTTTTGTGGTCTACTGCGAGCTCAGCTGGTTGTGCAGCCTGACAGCAGCAGGAAGGAAGGATTTGCGGTACCTCCCCTTCACACACCGGGTATGAATACAATACATGAATACAATCGCACAATTATTTGCTTTCTTTCGGATGCCGTCTGACAGCACTGCACAGGGGACTCGTCAATGTTCCACAGGTTTGTTTCAGGTATAAAAAAAAAGCAGCGATCTGACAGTTACCGACACAACGTTCTTGCAGGTAGAACGGTCCCGACGGCTGAGTTCTGTTGCGGTCGAGTTTTAATGTTTTAAATGAAAAATGATGGCCATATCTTACACATCTTGCATGCTCAAGGTCTCTGCAAACAGGCCTCCTTGTTTTAAAAAAAAACCCTCAGCCTCAGTCACTAGAGCCTTTTCCTACCATGCATCCTTTCTTTAGAATAACCCTGCGTCTCCCTTTGCACACCTCCATGTTGTCCATTACACCCCTGCTTCCTCCCGCTGGTCTGCTCCACAGCTGGACCTCCTCCACCAACGTATCCAAACTGACATCATCTGTTCAAGAAGCTCCCAGCTGCCCCGTTCAATTCCAAGTAAGATGAAACAGTGAAACTATCTGTCACAGGACTACATAACGGCCACGTTTCATTATACATCTTTTCACCAGATTTATGAAGCGTTTATTTTTTTATTGTCTTCATCTGTGGGTTGTACAAAGCTTGAACCGAACTGGAAAGCTTTAAAAATGCTCAATACGTAATTGAAAGCATGTCTCCATATGGCTCTCAACATGGCGACGACTGAGCCGCCGGCTCTCGGCTAACGTTGCTAACAGCGGCTAACAGCGGCTGAAACAGTGGGAGATTTTTCTTTTTTTTTATCGTAATTATCGTAAAGATGTCTTTGCTGCTGTATTAATGCTCTGGATATCGTCTGTGGAACCTTTTTAACCGCTCCCTGTCCGCTGCGCTCATCAGGTGAAGCGAAAGTTATCTCATAAAGAGTATGCACACATTCAAAGCGGCTTGGCTGGTAATTTGGCAATCGTCTGATTTTCTTTCCCTGGTCTCCCAGAAATGTTTGAGTGAAAACACTCTCGATGAACTCACACACAGCTGTTGCGCATTGTGTCGGGTTCCGGTTTTTTTTAAACGTATTGATTGTCGAGAAATAATACTTCCATCTTCAGAGAGAGCGACCGACACGCTGAGGATTTCGGGAGGAGCCAGCTAACGTAGAATGAATGCGCGTATAACTCCTTGCTCTTTTAAGAATTAAACATTATTAGCAGCGATCAATTAACAATGCAAAGCGCTTCCCCGTGGAGCAAATGAGTCTTTCCGATAACAGACCGACTTTGACAGCAACGAGTAATTGCCTGAGGCCTCGACGGACGGAGACGATAAGTGAGGGGGTTCCCTCGAAGCCCAGCAATGCGTCTTCGAAGGGTTTGATCTGCGAGGGCGAGAGAGATTATAGTGTGTGCGCCTCTGCCTCGGGCACGAATGAATCAAAGCTCCACATATGAGCTCCTTTCGCCCACGACAGAAACACAAAGACGAGCCAAACACAGCTCTGTGGTTTTTATTTGACATCTTATTGTGTCTTCATATTTATGATTATTTGTTTTATCAGCTTAGAACTTGATTTTAATTGCAGAGGACTTTTCCTTTGAGAATGCTTGTGCATGTGTTCTCACGGAGGAGGTCACAGCGGTTTCAGTGCAGGGTTACGTGCCTCGTCTTGCACGCGGTCGCCCAAATGCGCCTTTGCGTTCTAATTCATTGTGTTTTATTTATTGCAGTGTGTGAGAACCCTGCATGCCGCTCACTGTACATAAAGGCCTGGAAAGAGTTGCGGGTGAGAGGAAAGCCTGGGCCGGCTGCCACCGCGACCCGCGAGGGATGATTATCAAAGATACATACGCGTGTAATTATTTTACTGATTACCGTAAAAGTCGGGTTACAAGCCGCTACTACCTTTGGTCACTGTCCCCGTTTGCTCCCCGCTGTAGCCAGCTAGCGCTCATGCTAGCGCTCCACTAATTACCCGCTAACTTCCGCTAGCTCCCCGACAACCACCGCAGCGGCCAGTAGCAGCAGCAGCGCTAGCAGCAGCGCTAGCAGCAGCAGCGGCCAGTAGCAGCAGCAGCGCTAGCAGCAGCAGCGCTAGCAGCAGCAGCGCTAGCAGCAGCAGCGCTAGCAGCAGCAGCGCTAGCTAGCGCTGCTCCTAGCTTGCTACAGCGGTGACAAATAAAAGATAAATAAATGATACTTTGAAACAAGTACCCACGTCTGTGATTCTAATTGTGGATTAGCCGGCGTCGGTGGGATTCCCCTGGTTTTGAGAAGTTAACAGTGGGCAATTGAGTGAAACAAACACTCTCTGCAACATGCACGGGACGTGATGCCTCCAGCAAAACAGAACTGGAACATCCCTGTGTGGTACAGCGAAGGCGCCTCCAGGCGGATGCCATTGTTGACTATGAGCCGTCTTCACTTGTCTTTGAGAGGATGAGTGGCTCGTCCACCTGATCGCCTGTGGAGGGAACACGGGTGGCCGGCACTATTTTACCTCCGTGTTCCTCCAGTTTCTTTTTAAGCACATGGCCCGAGGCACAAGAGCGTGTTGGTGACTGACTCTTTGACATGGAGGAGATCAAGTACAGCGCCTCTTATTGAAAACAGGCCAGCGTGGTTACATTCCTAAATATTTTAGTTTGACGTATTTTTTCGGGTTCCCAAGGTCAACGCAGGAGCCACGTCAGTAACAGACCCTGTTAATGTTCCCTTCTAGAGCCGTGCTTCGTTATATACCGGGGATTCAAGGATCTTTTGGGGTTGGACACTGGGCTTTGGGTAATATAGCTGTATTCCCCATTGTGTTGAAGAGACTGATATCATTGTAGTATGTGTAAAGGATTCAGGGTTGACTTAAACATTTTCTTTTAAAGAAAATGTAAACAAATTAATACATAAAATGTCATTAATAAAATAAAATATCTGTACACCAAAAAACAGGAATATTATTCAAGTGAAACCTTTCAAATAAATTGACAAAATGTCTTATAAACATATTTTAATTTTATAGACAGTCTGCATTGTCACCGATACCCCTTCCAGCTTTTTTGGTAGTCAGTATCGGCCAGATATCGGTGTTGATGCGTCACTATGTCTTTATTATATAGACATGTAAAAAGTTGAAATGAAGTCTCACGGCAGCAGAGAACAGCAGCCTGGTCTCCAAGATACTGAAGCGTTCTTGTTTTAACCGTCACTAAACTTGTGACTCCTGTCATGCGGTGCATTCAGTGGGCGAGGCAGACAGACGCCATTGTGCTGCTTTTTTATTTATTTATTTAGATCACAATCAATTGTAATTTGTCAAAAGCGACTGTATTTGACAACCTGCACGCGCTGCACGCTGAAGATAGGATGGCTGAGATGTTTTTTGACAACATGCAAGTGATCAGCGGATCTGTCGAAACAGAACCGCATGATGAGTCTCAGAAACGGGCCGGTACTTGAAAGACATACATTTCCATTGACAAGACAGGCTCTTTTCAACACATATCAGATGGTACATCCTCCCATTCGTCACCGGAGGATGAAACAAGTTGCATCATTTGTTCCAGATTTTCATCTATTAATATCAAACATGTGCTCCACTTTTAAACTTAACTTTTTGTATTTCTTTTGAAATACAATCCCCCGCATGGGGGCAGACTGAGCATTTTTTTATATAAAACTGTTAATCATAGCTTGTTTTATGAAAAAAAATTGAACACCAAGTAATATACAAGTGAAATATATGGTTTGGTACATGGAAAAATTAAAATGTCATAGATGTGCGCAAATGTGCCACAATGCAAATTTTGGAGACCTCGCCTGAATGTTCTCTGTTCTAAACCCTCTCTAACTTTGTTCTGCTTCACTTTATCAAAGTCAACCTTTGCAGCGAGAATGTTCACATATTGAGCTATGATTTGGGTTAGAGAATGTTCACATATTGAGTTATGATTTGGGTTAGAGAATGTTCACATATTGAGCTATGATTTGGGTTAGAGAATGTTCACATATTGAGCTATGATTTGGGTTAGAGAATGTTCACTTATTGAGCTATGATTTGGGTTAGAGAATGTTCACATATTGTGTATGATTTGGGTTAGAGAATGTTCACATATTGAGCTATGATTTGGGTTAGAGAATGTTCACATATTGAGCTATGATTTGGGTTAGAGAATGTTCACATATTGAGCTATGATTTGGGTTAGAGAATGTTCACATATTGAGCTATGATTTGGGTTAGAGAATGTTCACATATTGAGCTATGATTTGGGTTAGAGTTGGACCTTACAGCTGCATCATTTCAAAAAAATAATCATCCTGAAAATTTCTAGGCGGACCTGAAACCTTTTAATTTTTTCTGTGTGCCATCTTCATTTACTTTTAACCAGTAACATATAGACTGATATTTACACATCTGAGCAAAATCTCACATGTGTACCTTTTATTATAACACCAACATTATTCAAATAGCCCTAGTGGTTGCAGAGATACACCCTTTTTAGTTTGGGTAGGACATTTTTGAGGAAAGGGCCTAAAAATAGGTGTTTTTTTAAATTATCTTGCTTGCTCTGAGTTCCTGAGAAACAAAAAGTTATTGGGTTGGAAAGTGAGAGATTTTAATATTTTTTTATAATCTGATGTGATCAAGGCTCTAACCACCAAATTGTATTCCATATGGCATTTCTTTTCTTTTTTCACACATGCACACGTATGATCTTTATGGCTGTATTAAAAGCACGACCCGAGATGTTGCTTTAAAGAGAGTTTGAGAACAAATGTAGTATTTGACTTTATATAATGGGTTGATTCATAAAGCTGTCAGACTTGTGATCATAAAAGTTTGGTTTGTCACAGCAACAACAACAAAAAGGATTGACAAAGCTTTGACTTCACCATTTACTAAAGTCATCAGTCTATTCAATTCATTCAGTTTATTTTATATAGGCCAAAATCACAAATAAAAAATTTGCCTCGGAGGGCTTTGCAATCTGTACAATTTGTACAATCTGTACACATAAGAGATCCCTGTCCCAGGGCCTCACATCGGATCAGGAAAAAATCCCCAAAAAATAGAAAAAGCCATTTCACATGGAAAAAAGGGAAGAACCCTTCAGGAGAGCAACAGAGGAGGATCCCTCCCCCCGGATGGACAGAAGAATAGATGTCATGTGACCAGAATGACCAACGTAGCAGAGTTACAGCACATTACATGAATATGACAGAAATTATTCATATAATGAGTAGTATACGCAGGCGCAGTTACCAAATCCACGGCCCGCCACTACATAAATGTAAACCAAAGTGTTCGAGGATTGTTCAGTGTCAACATCCTTGATGGAAGTGTTGAGAAAGACCGGACCGGCCCGACCTTCCACCCCGTCCAAATCCCTTTTGGGATGATTTGGAGCGCGGCCTCGTCGCCCAACATAACCGACTGACCGTCGGAACTGCAAAGGGAGAAAGTCTCTGTCTTCAGGCTCCGAAGTCTTCTCGGAAGAGTAGAGAATATATTAACAATCACATGTGGCCTTAATGTGGAAGTGACAACATATTTCTTTGATGTTTATTGTTAAGATGATTTCAATGTGTCAATATTGCTTTTTGAGGTGCACACAAAGTATGAAAGGGAGAATATTTTAAAGGCACGATAATTCTTTGTTTATATTTTGTATAATAACCCCGCCTATGAACAGACGTTGTGTATTTCCACATCTCTGCTCTACTCTTCCATGTTATTGTTCAGGCTTCCCGTGATTTGATGCCAGCTCCAAAGCTCATATTCATGTGTGGTCCTGACCTCGAATTTATATGAAAGCCATTAAAAAAACGGATGAACGAGCCCAGAAATTATGCTCGTATTGGACCAATCAGCACCTCACGATCTGTGCTAACATTCAGATTCATGGGTGTAGGTGACGCTTTATTGTATTTCACAAACCTCACTCACAGACGATGGAGCGATGAGCATTATACACATACACTGCATGAACTGTACCTTCACATTCTGTATGAGTGAAGGAAAAAAACTTTTAATATTGCAATAAACTAATGGCAACATATGGTGGAAGAAGTACTCAGACCTCTACTTCATTAAAATAAGTTATACTGCAGTATAAAATACTCTGTAAACGTAGAAGTACAGCAGTATGAGCATCAACACTTAAAGCGGACTACGCACAGTAAAAAAAAAAAGGTCTACTCGTTATACAGAAAAATATATACAATCTTATTGGATCATTTTTGGATAATTGTAGATGGATAATTATTTGTACATTAATGTGTTCATCACTTTCATGTTGCAGCTGGTAAAGGTGGAGCTAAGACAATCTATAGTTATATATCATAATGAATTAGTTGATAATAATGTTACAATGTACTTTGAGAAACAATTACAATGTTTTCCTCTAAAATAGCAGTGTATAATAGCACTGCTTATGGCCCACAGGAGCCATAAATTACGTGACATAAACGCAACCCTTTCCTCACCTCAGCCGTGTTGTGCTAGATCAGTGGTTCTTAAACATGTTCTGTCACGCCCCACAGAAATGTTTATGCCCCACCGCTCCAACAAAATTGTAACAAAATGGTCCATGCTGAATTCTTATTGCAATAACAACATTTCGTGACTCCTCCATCTGTGCTTTTATAAATAATAGAATAAAGAAGATTGCAATCACTTTCAAGTAAACAAGATCGCTCCATCAGCCAAAAACAAATAAAATGTGAATTCACTTTGTTAGAACAATGGAAATAAAGTTATATCTGTGCAAAAAGGAACTAATATTTAGCAAAAATAGCTTATTGTAAAAAACAATAAGCTATATTTTTGCAAAACAAAACAAAATGAGTGCAGACATGTGTGAGTATCAGGTTTTATCAGGATTAGTGGCTGCAATGAGCTGCTTTCCTCTTCACATCTTTTTAAAACGGGGTTGCATGCTTGATACGGCCGCTCTCAATGCATGCTCAATGTTGAGCTGAGATCTGTATTTTGTTTTGAGCGACAGCAGAAAAGGCTTTTGGCAAGACGGCAAGAATCGGCGAGTCGCACATTCGCAAGCGTAACCTGTAAACGGCGTAACGTAAACATTTACCCAAAGTACAGGCATTAATGACTTAGTTTTATGTCCGTGTACTTTGTACTAAAAATCTCGGCTGTTAACGGAAACATTAAGAATCCACATATTTTCCCATATCGCTTTTTGACAGGTGCATGCAAACAAATCAAATCATCATGAAAGCGAGTAAAGTTTCCAAAAAATAGCGTTTAGTAAATTTTAATCATTCACACCGCTGTTGACAGACGTTGTGTATTCACACATCTCTGCTCTACTCTTCCACATTACTGTTGTAGCTTCCAACTCTAGACGCAGGTCTTAAATCAGCAGGTGGCGATTTGATGCCATGTGCGGTCTTGGGCCCCGAATTTTACCTGCAGGCATTGGAACTGATTCTAGTTGGTAACTAGAAAACAAAGTCGATGTTTATCAATGTCAGCTGCTGTGCATTTCATCAATGTTTATATATTTTCCTCATCGTTGCCTCTTTTCAGAATACTCTGGGTGTATAATTGGGTGTTTGAATGTTGCTTTTCTTCTCTCCAACATCAAGAGACATTTCCACAACATTGAAAATCCTTGAATCTGGGCTCAAGCTTATTTCTGACCAACCTCTGGCTCTTGTCAGGTTCTGTCATAAATAATTAATGTCGAATACAGTTTTTCACTTCAAATCAACCACACAAATACGACTGGCATTGGTTTTCCCTCCCACTGCTTCTGCGATGGAGAGCCGTGCCAGCGTCCTTCCTCACGCTGAGTGATTCCTGTCATGTGAAATGGCTTCAATGGATATTGTATCAACGCTTAATGCAGTTAGGTCATGTGTCTCTGGAAATTATAATTATACGATTAAATGTTCGATTGATGGTTTTACTGAGCAGCATACCTTCCCAATAAGAGAAATCAAATGCGTGTCTGCTGATGAAGAGCCGGAGCACGCACATGAATCTGTTACCGAGGCCTTTGGACCGAATCTCTGACCTGTACTTGAGATGCTTGTCCCGCACGAGGCCCTACGGACTGCATTCATGTTTACGCCAACTCATTTCAGCTGCGCCATGAGCCCCGCGGAGGCAATATATATGCTGTGAACTACGTCTTGAGCACCTTTTAATGAAGGTATACTTGTAGGCTGAGCTTTTATTCACAATCTAATATTTGTACACTGTTACTTTACCGTATTAATCTATTGATGGCCTGAAAAATAAAAATAAATTCCCTCTTTTCAGAGTACAAAAAAAAACTACCGTAAAAGTCGGGTTACAAGCCGCTCCTACCTCCGGTCAGTGTGCCGCTGTAGCAAGCTAGGAGCAGCGCTAGCTAGAGCTGCTGCTAGCTCCCCGCTGCTGCTACTAGCTCCCCGCTCATGCTGCTAGCTCCCTGCTGCTGCTGCTAGCTCCCCGCACCTGCTGCTCCTGCTACTAGCTCCCCGCTCCTGCTGCTAGCTCCCTGCTGCTGCTGCTAGCTCCCCGCTCCTGCTGCTAGCTCCCCGCTCCTGCTACTAGCTCCCCGCTCCTGCTGCTAGCTCCCCGCTGCTGCTACTAGCTCCCCGTTCATGCTGCTAGCTCCCTGCTGCTGCTGCTAGCTCCCCGCACCTGCTGCTCCTGCTACTAGCTCCCCGCTCCTGCTGCTAGCTCCCTGCTGCTGCTGCTAGCTCCCCGCTCCTGCTGCTAGCTCCTGCTGCTCCTGCTACTACCTCCCCGCTCCTGCTGCTAGCTCCCCGCTGCTGCTACTAGCTCCCCGCTCATGCTGGGCATGCAGTGGGAAGTGGTTTACTAGGTTTTAGATTCTTGTTGTGGAGGATAATAAGCTCGCCGCTGCTCGGGAACACGAGACGATAAAACGGTCTAATTGTGAGCCGTAAAATCAAAGACTTTTAGCTGAGAGTCGTTAGAAAGCTGAGGACAGCTGAGGGGAACTTCAGAGCCGGGAGATAAATCTCTCTGTTTATGATAAGTGACCTCTTTCCCATTGTATGCAATTTGTCACATGATTAATCAGAGCAGCATGAAGTACGAGATCTATTAATCAAAAGTTACAACACCACTATTTATTCAAGAATGCCAAACAAACTTACATCTCTGAAGTCTTGCTTTCTTTAATCATAAGAGCTTCCCAGTGGCCCACCGAAGATAATAATGTAAAATAATGTAATTTGAAATTGAGTAGGCTTGGCTCACCTCAGCCTCCAGTGCAGCGCTGCTCTTTTTGGCTGCGCATGCTTCGTTCTATGTCTGTCACAGATTATTGCATCTTGACAGCTGGTGTGCAAACAGTTTAATTCAGTTTAGAGCTCATTGCCATCCATTACACGCAAACAGCTGTGTACAGCTTTCTGTATGTTTGCTCCTGTCCAAAAGCTGTGTCAAAACTTTGACATCAAGAGTACATCGGTTTGGTTCTGAAGCAGGAAATGCAATAATAAAGAACTGATGGCTCCTGCTGCATTCGCAACTTATCTATTCGGATTGTATAACCACTGATAAGGTAAGATTGTATAATAGATTTGCAACCATTTGATATGAATGACAAATTGTTCCCCGAGATGCCTCCTTCCCACATGTGCATTAAATCCTAATGGTCAATGTGTAAACTATTTGCATCCATAAAATCCGAGCTCATCTGCTGTTCAGATATTACTCAAACTATATGGAACCGGAGCTGCATTCACATCCTGCAGCGACGTTCAAATCCACCACATGCAGGAAGAGGCCGGATTGGCCGAAGTTGCAACTTCCTGTTCAGATGACCCCCCCCTTGTGTTCTGTGAGAAAAGCTATATTTAGCCTGGCGGTCACTGGTCTAGTCAGATTCTTCTTTTAATAATCACTCCAGGCCCAGAACAATGGTGGGAGTTTTGTAAAAAGATACAGGAGCAGAGAGTTATGGGGTTGTTGTTGTGCAACCGGGCTGCAAAGCCACACATATAAATATCTTCTGGCTTCACAGTTATATGTTCATTACAAAAGCAGATCTCACATCAAACCCGGTCCGCTGCGTCAACGATCCCTGCTTCTCGCTTCTCAAATGTGAGGATTTATGTGCTTTTATGTGCTTTTTTTCTCCCTATCCTTCATATTTTATATCAAACAATTCATCATCCAGATAAAAAGATTAGGAATGAATTGTGACTCATTCAGGGTCAACTTAATAAAAAGGAGTTTGCTTAAAACCTTCTTAACCCCAGCAATGTAATGGCAAGAATTGTGAAAGGTTTGCATTCAACTAAATACTGAATATCTCCTCAACGCCAAGGTCTATTTGAATAATTAAAAATATATATATATATATATATACAGAAAAACCTTGTGAACATAGATGATAAGTTCATATATGAGTTAGTGATGTATTAGTTTATGATAGTAAGTTTTTTCTTATCGTAACCATATCAATGAATATATATGTAAGGAGTATGTGTGCGAAGTGTGGCTTTGATTGAGTGAAGTTAAGTATTTTTAATAATTATTTTTGTTCAGGATTTTCGAGCGATCGTGTCAACTCGGCCAACACTACAAATCCCCACTCCCTCCCTGGTCCCTGAACTCTGGCCGTGTGCTGCAGGCTGAGAGGAAACTATAGAGTCCAAAAGGCCTGATGAATCTTATTTCAGCCATAAGTAAGTCAATAAAATAAAAAATGCTGGACATAAATGGCAATGTTGTGCGTATCTTGACGAAGGATTTGGTGTTATTGGTGGATTCAGTAGCTTTAAGGAGTCCAAAACTGTATGGTAGCTTCATGCTATCCATATGAAAAGTCATATTTTGGGTGTTCTCCCAAGTCACTCTCGAGTCCCTTCGAGTCATAATCATCGTTTATGTTCATATTTATTGTGGAATAGTGTCATAAACATGAATCATTGACTTATATTGACTTGTAATGCCAGGATGTGCCGTTTCTTTTTTTGCTGTATCCCACCATTGGCCCTATTTGGACTGGTAGGGGTTGGGAGATCGATGAAGAGGTTTGACGAAGGGCTGAGGGTTAAGAAGGATAAATACCAAAGTGAACTCCTCTATTTCTTTGTTCTAATCTCTCATCAAGCGGACAGCGAATTGAACGAGATGTCGAACATCTCAGCTCCTCCGTGGCCTCTCTAGTGATCTCCTCCACTCCCTTCCTGCATCAATCATCTCCTCTCCTCCTCCCTACACTCCTATCCCACACATGTGCATCCCATACCCACCCAAACCTGTCAAATTAATGTATTTATATAGCGTGAAATCACAAGAGTTAGTTCTAGAAGTTACTTTGAGACACTTTTCATATCGAGCAGGTCTCCACCATGTACTAAAAACGTTTTTTAGCCAACATTCCCCACATGAACGAGCACTGAAACGACCCCTTTAACAGACAGGGAACCCTGGGGAGAACCGGCCTCTGAGTGGGCGTCCATCTGTCTTGACCAGAGAGAGAGAGAGAGAGAGGGAGAGAGAGATGTACAGCAACGACAGCAATAGCACAAGAGCTACAATAATAATAGAAATAGGACTGATAATAGCCGTGGGTGTCAAGAGGCCACGGCAGCAGGCGCACAACCACGGTCCAGATGTAACTTTGATAAATGGACGCCTGCGAGAAGCACAGAGACTACGGGGAGGAAGCCAGGTCAGGAACATGCATTAGTGGGACATAAAGACATGACTGCATGCAGATGGATGGGGAGAGAGGAGCTCAGTGTGTCACAGGGAAAGTCCCGAGGCAGTCCGGAGCTAAAGCAGAGCTGTCAAATAAAATAACGTTTGAATACTCGTTCATTAAAAACACACGTTTGAATTATTCAAACGTGTATTTGTTGTGTGTTATGACCCTCCGGAGGAGCGACGCAGCGCCCGTTTTCAGGCGGACATCCGGCGGACGAAGCTGGATCTATTTATTCTCGTCGCTCGCTTTGAAAGGGGATTTCAATACGATTGAGCCCTCAATCGGGTGTGCATTGCAGCAGAAAGTGAAAGTGCCAGCAGATAATTCATTGTGTCTCTATGTCTCTATGTTGGTTTTTTTGCTCTCCAGACTTTCAACAAAAAAAATCTATCTGGATATGCTCAAATATTATGTTTCAGCTGGCAGTCTGAGCACAGCCGAGGATCCGCAAGTGATCCTGTATCCTGGGAGCACAGTGTTCTCGTGGGGCAATGGGCTGCTTTCTCAGGTATGATGATGCAAATGGACACTTTTTGAGACAGGATGTGCCTTTTACAATGTTAGGGAGAAGTTACCGTAAAAGTTGGGTTACACGCCGCTACTACCTTCGGTCAGTGTCCCCGTTAGCTCCCCGCTGTAGCAAGTTAGAAGCAGCGCTGGCTAGCGCTGCTCCTAGCTTGCTACAGCCGGACACTGACTGGAGGTAGAAGTGGCTTGTAACCCGACTTTTACGGCAAGTTGAATTGGTTGGTCTGGATTGTTCGATAGATCTGATAGGGTATCATCTGCATAGCGATGACGTTCCTGGAGTGTTTTAAAACGATATGACCTCATGGAAGCATCCACAAGGTGAATAGAATTGGTCCAAGCAAAGAAGCTTGTTTTGGCGTGCAGAGAGGATTCATTGTTAACATTCGCAGACTGGGATTGCTCTGATAAATAGGACTTAAACAGGTTAAATAAGGTTCCTCTCCAACAAATTATAGGTTGCAGTCTCTGGAGTGGGACGTGACGCTCGATGGTGTCGAATGCAGCACTAGGCTCTAACAAGATGAGTTCAGAGACAAGTCTTGCGTCTGATGCAATTAGGTCATTTATCCTTGCACTTTTCCTCCGGGGCTGCCATCCATCTCTTCCCCCACTGAATCATATGACTGCTTCACTTCCTTAACGGAGCAGAGCGGCACATTGACTTTGCATTAGCGCTGGAATGGGAATCAGTCAAACGACTGGCTGGGGTAAAAAGGATTCATCCTATCTCGCTGAAGACAGCTCCTAACTGGGCTGCTGTGTTAAATTAGCTATGACCAAGAAAAATCTTTTATAGTCTCAGAGGCACATTGAAACCCAACTCAAAGACAGCCGGCCTTGTTCGTTCGTTCCAAAAGACCGCTGTTGTGAAACTGAACTGAACTGAACTGACCCCGTCAGTGAAAAGTCATAATGTACGTCAACATTCGAGTCAACAACAGCAGATTGTGCAGTCCAAAGGTATGAACCTGGCTTTAAATTTTGGCCTGAACTGTTAACGCCGTTAGCGCCGTTAGCGCCGTTAGCTACGAACCGACGAAGGTGAGAAAACAGAGGAGAAACGTGCTTTGCACTCCAAATTGTTGTGAACAAAAGAACAAACGAGAAGAACTTACACTACTTGTGTCGAAGATAGCATTTGAACTCTTGTCTATCCGACTCTTTGTGTAGCACAGGCTCATCCAAAGGGATGATCGTGGGATGAGCCTGGCTTTAAACTTCGACCTGAACTGTTAGCGCTGTTAGCGCCGTTAGCTACGAACCGACAGCATGCATGTTGAGAGCCGTCGGGAAGAAACCGAAATCCTCCCAATCTCGGATACGGCACCTTTTTTAAAATTGTTTTGAACAAAAGAACGAAATGAGAAGAACTTGCACTACTTGCGTCAAAGATAGCATTTGAACTCTTGTCTATCCGACTCTTTGTGTAGCACAGAACAATACTCTTGTGATTAACTAACAAAAAAGACATTAAAAAAGAAATGTGATCATGCATGGTGCATTGAGTGGAATTTCCAAAAGAGAACACTGGGGGAACTATTTTCTGAATATGATTTCATATAAAGGGTGTCTGTATGTGCAGGAACGACAAGCTGAGTTTGCATTGAAACAAAAGGGACTCTTTCTGTGTCGGCAGGAAGTGAAGTGATACGTTTGTCGTCATTGGCCTCATTCCCGTCTCAGCTTAGTTGTTTTTCTAACCACGTAAAAAAAAAAGGAGTTTCTCCAGCGCATTTCAAACAATTGGTCACCTCTGAAAGACATATTTGGCTTTTTTCCTCATATTTGCAATAAGCTTAGCAGCTTACCAGCTCACTTTAAAGCTAGTCACATAGTTTTGAAGTGAACAACAGACCACCGGTTCCCTGACTCAGCCTTCTTAACTCTGCAGGTTCAAACAAAACTCAACACTGAATCAAGCGAGTTCGAGGTCACTCCTGACAGCCTGTCAATGGTAAAAAAATGCAGGCCAAATTGGCCCAAACGTGACTTAATTTTTTCTTTTTCTCACATATATGTGACTGATCAGTTTTTTTGTCCTGACAAACACAAATTACATGGAATCTGATCCTTTTTTATGTATTATTCTGATGTGGGCTGCATTCATATGTGGTCCTAAATCAGATCCAGGTGGGATTTTTGTTATTTTTTTCAGTCTGAACAGTTGTAGCGGATCTTTTACAACACTCTAGTCGGACATTCATCACAATCCTGCGCTAGCGGGAGTCACTCAGTGAATGAAATGCTGTAAACGCTGACTTCCCTCTGTGTTTACTTCCTCGAGACGGCACGCTGTTTCTTTTGCACATGCGAGTCAGCTCAAAACCGTTACCAGTTCTCACCGGGATCAGATCTTGGCCCTCGATCTTTGGAACGGCCGATCAAGCAAATAAAATCGGAGCAATAAATCCGTTGCAGCGTGAACGTAACTTCTTGTAAGCCAGCGGGATGTCACCACATTTTTGCTTTGTATTCCTCTCGACTCCAAACCTCTCGCTGTTTTTACATATTTAGTTGCATAATCTCACGAGGACTATGTCAAAAAAGTCCAAAACCGGAATCCTAAATTTGAGAAAGCAGTCAGACGTTTGATGAGTGCTGCAGTGTAGAATTATTTTTATTTATTTTTTTGCAGAGTTTCATGCCTGATGGCACATCAACCAAGCATATCCTGCCAGGCATAGTCACCGCAGTTTGAACTAGTTATTTTGAATAGTTTGACATTCAAGCAGTAACAGATGCTGCGATGGCCAACGATGAATGATGAGTGATGTCACAGAGCAGGGGAGAGAGGCGTCTTGTCCCGGCACAATCTGTTCTTTCATCGTCCGTCCGCCCGCCACGTGACCCGATTTTGACAATGCTTCAAGGAATGATGCATCCATCCAATGTTCTCCAGAACTGTAGCTGGCTCAGAGGGCATAGAGGCTTAATTTATAGCTTTACTGGGGAATTCCTGAAAGCACATGAATCTATATGCAAACCCCACACATTAGACACGGGTGTCTGTTGCCATATAACAAATGATTTATCCATCGAAACAAAAAATCATTACTAAAAGCGTGCATTCACACATATGAGGGAATGGTATGCTTCACATGGGGGGGAAAGAGAAGTCGGCCTCTTCCCAGTACATCAAAAGCTTTTCTAACCTATCGCATGACAATTCATTGGAAGACACCACATAAATTCACCAAGAAGCAAGACGGATGTCACGACAGAGAGCGGTCGTTCAGACGTGCTGGCCGAGGCTCGTCTTGTCCTCAACGTGAAGTCGTCCAATCATTCCATCATTCTGCAGAAATACATCGGAGGGAAACCAGAACAGGGCGACACAACACTCTGGCAGGTGTTGCGTCGCATTCTTTGTTCACTTGGCCCTCATTGCGCTCTTTGTTTTTCTTAAATTATTACATAATGGCGTTCCAAAACATTTCGGTTCCAGCCTCCGCGTTGCCTAGGCGGTTGGTAGCCGGACACAGTTTGGAATATGACGTTACTGATGTGGGCGCTTTATGGATATACCCCGCCATTTAACAACGCATCCCCGACCTCTGACAGCCAACTGGGAAGCATTTCAACCGCTGGACGGGATCCACTGGGTGAACTGGCCAACTAAAAGTGCAAGAACACCCAGGAATAAACAGCGGTGCACCAAACCACACAGTGCCAATAAAACAGATGAGTTCCGCTCACTGTGACCAAACCATACCATACTTTATACATTATAGGAACGTTAGACAGGGAATGCAATGTCTCACAGCTTCAAACCTGTACAGTTGATTTATCATCCCATGTAAATGACGTAAAATCCGCTTTTGAGGTAAAAAACAAAGACATTCTTTATAAAAATCCTACTGCATGAATAATATTTTACTCATTTTAGGCAATTGTTATTTCTTCTGCATGAGAATTTAATTGAACGGACAGCCACTGATTGCTGTCCAGCAGCTGTATCTGCTCAATTAACCCTTGTGTTGTCTTCGGGTCAAAATGACCCTGTATATGTATGTGTTCATGGGTCATTTTGACCCGAAGACTGTGATTTTTTTTATTTTTAATGGTACACCATGCTGCTCTTCCACTCACATTAATCGTGAGCTATAACTTCAGACTCCGCGCAGCTTTAGGAAGGTCTAAAACTATGATATTCTTATTATTGTTGTCTTTTAAAGTTCAGGTTACTGGCGGTGGGAATTGTCTGTGGGAACGAACTGTTCCTCAACCGCTTCTCTAGGTAGTTGCACGCCTTACAACCCAACACCCACGCATGTTACCAGTATGTTTTCATCAGAGAAGCCAACTGGTGAGAAAAGGATCCTCCTCCTTGACAGGTCGGAGTGTTAGATGTCAGGACGATGCGATGACGAAACCTGGGCATGAAAAGACCGAACTTGCGGTTGTTAGTTGTTGTTTTTTACCGTCAACCGTTGACAGACGCCTCCCTGCTCCTGCATCTGCAGCGCTCACACTTTGCTCGTGATCACAGAAAATACATTTACCAGAACGAGAGAAGTTGTTCGGCTGAATTCTTCCATCAGGCATCCAATTTATACGTTAACTAACAGGTCCGACCAGCTACATTAATAGTAGGAACTTATTTGTGTGCTTGTTTCTTTTGTTTCCAAGTAACTCCCAATGCCAACAGACAGGCCTTCTTAAAATTTAGACAAAGGCGGCTCAAACCTTTGATTCAATTCTGTGAAGGAAAGACTTGTAATTCTTTCCATCGACACCGAGCACAACCCTTTACAGCATTTCCTCTGGTAAATAATCCTTGTAATTTAGTTGATGACTGCGCAATTAAGTGTAAGGCAGGATAAAAGGGAACAAATGTATGAACTCATAAGTTAATTATTGTTATTATTATTATTTTTTAACCATTTCAAGGCCATTTACTTTAACGAACTCCTAAAACAGAGTTCAAATTTCATCAGTACAATCCGACCACCTTTATGATAAAAACATTTTTTTTTAATTGTTGAGATTTTATAGGACGGTGGTTCAGATTTTGCACATTTGCACATAAAAAACAGAGGTTGTTATAACTCAATTGCACATTGTCCAAGAGCGGGTCATCCTTTCATCAGCTCGGCGGTTGTCACAAGGCTCATCATATCAGCAGCACCTTCCACTCACATTAATCGTGAGCTATTTCCCTTCCGTCATTCTGGCTCATCTCCTGGAGGCCTGTTGGGCTGCAGGAGAAGGGTTACCGGGTGAAGATGTAACTCTCCAACAGCTCCATTAACAGTAGGAACTTGTTTTGTGCATGCTTCTTTTGTCTCTAAGTAACTCCTGTAGCTCGCCCTCCTCTACATATCCCCATCCCTTTGAAATAATGCCTCTTTCCATTGACACCGAGCACCAGCCTAAACATGATTGTCTCTGGTAAATACTCCCTGTAATTTAGTTGATGATCGCGCAATTAAGTGTTCCGCCCTCAAAAACTGTTCAACGTAACTCCGATGATAATTCCTCTTACAGACTATTCTTGAGGGATGTATTGTGTCCCTAAGCCAGGATATGTTTAAATATGCAATATGTTTAAAGGGGACAAATGTAAGAACTCATAAGTTAATTATTATGATTATTTTTAAACCATTTCAAGGCCATTTACTTTAACGAACATGTACAGCAGTCCACCGCTCCTAAAAGGCGTAGGAAGGGTTCAACACACCGCTCAAATGTCATGCATGAAACTGTATGTATGTGACAATTACAAGTAGGGTTGAGTTAGATATAAGTGTAGAAGTATAATCTTGTCCTTAAGAACCTCAAACTGAATCATTGGAAACAATTATGTAAGTGAACAGAAGTAATCAGTTCATGCTTCGTGTGTACATGAAATCGAGACCCAGATGTCTGACAAACTATTTTCAAAATCTGGCAGTTACTCAAAGAAAATCCTACATTCTTCCGAGACATGTGGCCTCTGTTCTTTTTTTCCATTGTTTTCATCCTCATCCAGTTCCAGTGTGATCAAGTCAACATGCACTGTCTGTGTCCATTTCAGACCTGTGAAAAGAAAATATAATCCAATTTTTACATTTGATTACCAGTAAACCAAATTCAGACCAAAACAATTGTCTTTATTATCACTCTTGAAGTCAATGCAGCTGTTATGGGACGGGTTTGGGATCTTCATTAGCAGTCATTTGTGGGGAAATCTACCTTTGTTTCATAATACAAACAGTATTAATCTTAGATCTTAAATAATAGGTAGGGCATTTATTTATCCTCACATGCTTAACTATACCTTAAAATTTGGGTTATAAGCCGCTACTTTTTTCCTCAACTTTGACCCACTCGGCTTTAATATCGGTGCAGCTAGTTTGTGGATTTTTCCGATTTTATATTTAGCAGCAATTGCAAAGACATGCTAGGGAGAGTTAGCTAGAGAGCGTTAGCTAGAGAGCGTTAGCTAGAGAGAGCTAGCTAGAGAGAGCTAGCTAGAGAGCGTTAGCTAGGGAGAGTTAGCGAGAGAGCATTAGCTGGAGAGAGTTAGCTAGAGAGCGTTAGCTAGAGAGCGTCAGCTAGCACTAGCTAGCGACTCAGTAGCAGCAGCAACAGCGGCGTATAAACCACCGCGGCTTGTTTAAGATTACTTTTTTTTTTTTTGTGTGTGTGTTTTTAGCAGATGCGGCTAATAAAAGGGTGCGCCTTTTAACCCGTTCTTTGCTATAGTTAACGTTTAACTAAAGTGGGACCTGCTTTTAGGCCGCGCAAATGAAAAGCAGCAGGCCACGAAAAAAGCTTGAGTTGTGTTTGTCTTAACTTGATATAATCCCAAACAGACGTTGTTTTTATGTTGCGATATCTCCATCATATATTTTTTTCTGACATGAAAAGAAATAGAGGAAGCACTATTTGAATGAATGACACAAAGCAGGCACTTCTGATGTTTGACTGACTCATTTTCACACGAGAGGGAATTAATTTGGGACGAGTCTGAGTGCAGACGATACACATGGATCTTGTTTTTTAATCATATAACCAAGAATGTTATACTTCCTTTTGTATTGCTTTCCAAGAAAGTTTTTTTTCTGCAAACCATGGATACATTTATTGTGTACGCTTTTGCCCTCTGTCAGAGCAAGTGACGTGGTATCTTCAGCAGCCATTGTTGAAAGTTATGGGGTGTAATAACCAATATATAGAGTAAGAAAGTCCACAATGTACAAGTGGCCCGGTGATGGACAAACAGGACTTTCCCCAGACACCGCTGTTTGTGTCCCAAATTGACCTTATTCCTTTCATGTTGTTTCACGCCATGTTGTTTCACGCCGCACTGTTTTACACCACACTGTTTTATGACACGCTGTTGTGGCCCACGCTGTTCTACGCATCGTTGTTTTACGCCAGGTTGTTTTACGCCAGGTTGTTTTACGCCAGGTTGTTTTACACATTGTTGTTTTACACATTGTTGTTTTTCACATTGTTGTTTTACGCATTGTTGTTTTACACCAGGCTGTTTTACGCATTGTTGTTTTACACCAGGCTGTTTTACGCATTGTTGTTTTACGCTAGGTTGTTTTACGCATTGTTGTTTTACACATTGTTGTTTTAAGCTAGGTTGTTTTAAGCTAGGTTGTTTTACGGCAGGTTGTTTTACGCATTGTTGTTTTACGCTAGGTTGTTTTACGCTAGATTGTTTTACGCTAGGTTGTTTTACGCTAGATTGTTTTACGCTAGGTTGTTTTACGCTAGGTGGTTTTACGCTAGGTTGTTTTACGCTAGGTGGTTTTACGCTAGGTTGTTTTACGCCAGGTTGTTTTACGCCAGGTTGTTTTACGCCAGGTTGTTTTACGCTAGGTTGTGTTACGCAAGGTTGTTTTACGCATTGTTGTTTTACGCCAGGTTGTTTAACGCTAGATTGTTTTACGCTAGGTTGTTTTACGCTAGATTGTTTTACGCCAGGTTGTTTTACGCTAGATTGTTTTACGCTAGGTTGTTTTACGCCAGGTTGTTTTACGCATTGTTGTTTTACGCCAGGTTGTTTTACGCTAGGTTGTTTTACGCTAGGTTGGTTTACGCTAGGTTGTTTTACACATTGTGGTTTTACGTATTGTTGTTTTACGCTAGGTTGTTTTACGCTAGGTTGCTTTACGCCAGGTTGTTTTACGCCAGGTTGTTTTACGCTAGGTTGTTTTACACATTGTTGTTTTATGCTAGGTTGTTTTACGCCTCGTTTGATGCCTCGTTATTTTCCGACTCATTGTTTTATGCCACCTTGTTTCACGCTACATTGTTTTACGCTATGTTGTTTTACGTTACATTGTTTTACGCAATGTTGTTTTACGCCATGTTGTTTTACAGTACGTTGTTTTACACTACATTGATTTATAAATTGGGGACAGATCCGCCGAGTGGTTATCGTGAGGATCAGAAGCATTCCTGATCTTATAATGTTTTGGGCTGATTACTGTGGGTTTCTTCAAATCAGACAAAGAAATCAAACAAAGAAACTTGTGATCCAATTCTGTGCAGAAAAAAATAATCTTTCCACCTGCATTGGGCACCACCCTATTGAACCTCTTGTAAATAAACCCTGTAGTTTAGTTGAAGACCTAAGAATAAGGCCCTCAAAAACACATTTTGACAATTCCTGATGGATGTCTTGCATCCCTAAACCAGTATGTTTTATGTTTAAAGAGGACTCATTTGTGACCTCGTATCCTCGTGAAGCGTACAGCTTGAGGCTAGGAGGTTGAACCTGCTCCCACCTGAGTACGAGTGATGCATCTGTCATTTGCCTAGAATGTAGGTCCTGCACAAAGACCGTATATAAGTGGACGGTGACGTCAGTCATTGGTTTGTGGACTGCCGTTATGAACCTTGAGTTCTGCAATTTCGCCATCGCCATCTTGGAATACGTTGTTTTACGCAACATTTGGTTTTGAAACACCGTCATTCTACGAATCACGCGGTTGGCAGAAACGTTGATTGACAACATCTTTTCTGGTGAATCGGTTGGTTTTGCAAATGGTCTCACGTCAAAATTGGGGACAGATCCGCTGAGTGGTTATCGGGAGAATCAGAAGCATTCCTGATCTGATAATGTTTTGGGCGGATTACTGTCGGCTATAATAACAATATTGAGCTGATGGAGCTGTGTCAAAGGTCAAAGTGTCTGTTCAACCTAATAAACACAATTAAAACTAATTTTCTCACTCGTCCCTGTTGGTTTATACCAACGCAGACACTTTGGCTAGCCGAGCTTCTCAGATATCCGAGTCAGTGTTTATGTGCTTTAATGAACCAATAGAGATATGTATTAAGGAGAAATATAATATTATTATAATTTAGTATAATATTTAGGCCTAACTGTGAACCGTTTTCATTGGTCCTAACTACTTCTGAAGAAACTGTTCCAATGAAAACATTCACATATTTCAAGAGAAAAAATAAGATGTTAAGACTCAAGATGGATTGGTCTGATATTTTCCATATGGGACCAAATAACTACGCGATGACTTCTCTTGTATTAAATGTGGCAATTAATCTTCGTCAAGGACTTCAGAGTTCTCTTTTCAAAGAGTAGAATGTTGTTTTGGTTGATTTCCAATTGTGTGTCAGTGTACTTTTGTCGATGCGGAGCTGTGTCTCGTTGTCAAACACAGGGCTTTATTTTCAAAGGTAACATGAACTTCCGCTCTGTTCTCTCCCGACACCCACGGGCCCGTGCAACTCTCCGGCTGGAAGTGAGTCTCATCCTGCTCCCGGGCTCGCTGAATAAAACCTGCCGGAGCAGCGCAAACACTTCCTCTGAGGAAAGAGCTGCCTTGTTGGAGCGCAATTAAAGCAGCTGAGGGTTGGGTTGATGTCATAACCTGAGCAGGCAGTCTTTTATTATACCCAGTCGTAAAGAAATCATGAATCAAGAAACCCAGATTTTCTTTTTGTTAGTTAATCCCAAAATGAAACAGACAATCTTTGAATGTACTTGATCTATGTGATGTTTATGAGCTCCATGTGAATGTAATGGAAAAGAGGCGTCTGCTGCAGAACTGTTTCTTGGAATATTTCAAGAACTTTCTGTCCCTCGTATGGATGATTTGGATTGATGAATCTGTCTAAACATGTTGTTGTTTTTTAAACGAGTTCACAATCGCGATATGTTGAAATGACACAAAGTTTTCGACCCTAGAGCAAAATTCTTTCTGTCGTTCTCCAAAAGAATTCCCTGTAGCGCAAACCGCAAACATCTTCTCAAAACAAGTTCCCACATGCAACAGTGGTTTCTTCATGTGTGCAAATCTGTCACAAAAAAGGGACGAAATGGAGTTAAAGGTTGACAAAATTCGAATGTAATCACCAATTATTATTCTTGAGCAAATCAGCTCACAGTGCAGGGCACAGACTTCATATTGTTTTGCTTTCTAAATTTACAATTTAACTGTTTGATGTGTGTTGAAAAAAAGTTGTTGTTGTCTCTGTTGACATTTGATTTTGTCTGTGGGTTTACACTTCTCTCAACAGCATGTTTTCATTCGCTGTCTCTCCTCTTTAAAGATATATTTAGTTTATATGTTAACCGGCATTTCACACTTGTAAAATATTACACTAACAAAGTCACGACATTTGTCTCGAGGATTTGCATTAAAAATCATCTGTTTTGGCCTCGGACAACGAGCCCGGACTCTTACACTGTGTTTACTGCACTGCAAAAAAGGAATTTCAAGAAAGTAAAACAAGCCTTGTATCAAGAAAAATAAGTCATATTTGCCCAAAAAAAGAATATTAATCTTGTCAAGCATGTTTTGATTAGAACAAATATCTAATTTTAGGAAAGTATGCCTTACTTTTTCTTGATTTTTGGCTTATTTTAAGAAATCTTGTCAAGCAAAAAAATCTGCCAATGGGGTAAGTTTTTTTTGCTTTGATATAGGATGATTTGATTGAATATAAGAATGTTTTGCTTCTTTCTAGGAGGGCTGTTTTTGCAGTGTGTGAGGAACCACGGCTTCAAGCTACTCTTTATTGTTATTTAATTTTAAAAACAGCTTCAAAAGGGCCTCTCTTTTTTTTTCATGCTTGTTGGGTTTTAAAAAAAAGTCCTCTTCACAAATGGATGTTCTTTAGCATGGAGGGTTTGCAAACAGACGTAATGTGTTGCACATGGAGGACACAATGCTGTGCGGCGGTTCTACCAGAGGGAGGATGGGAAGGGGAGGAACGGACAAAGATCCCGCTGAGCCACAGTTGGAGAACAATAGAAGACACCAAGCATCAGACTTAAGTGGGACCAGATCGCTGTTTCAGCGTCTAGAGCACAATATCATAAACAGGATTATTAACAGGTGTGTTGCTTGAGCAAAGCTATTCTTCAAACATCATATTAGGAATAGACGGTGAGTGCAGGCTTAACGCTGTTGGAACGAGATCCCAGAGTCACCTGAACATACTGTGGACTGGGCTAGACTGCTGACGGTCAATAATTAAATAATTCTGGGGCAAAAAGTATTCCATATGTGTCATGAACATTTTGGCCGGGCCGTCATTGTAAATGAGTACCGTAAAAGTCGGGTTACAAGCCGCTTCCCGCTGTAACAAGCTACGAGCTGCTAGCTAGCGTTGCTGCTAGCTCCCCTCTCCTGCTGCTAGCTCCCCGCTGCTGCCGCTACTGGCTACTGGCTGCTGCTACTGCCCGCGTCTCCTCCGCCCAAGTCGGGTGTCGAACCGGGGCTGGTGCCGCTACCTTCGGTGGTTGTCTGGGAGCTAGCGGAAGTTAGCAGAGAGCTAGCGGAAGTTAGCGGGGAACTAGCATGAGCGCCAGCAGGCTACAGCGGGGAGCAAACACTGACCGAAGCTAGTAGCGGCGTGCAACCCGACTTTTACGGTACTGGTTCTCGATTGCCTTGTATGAATAAATAAAAGTCAAATAAAAGTAAATAAATAAATATTTGTTTTCTGAATTATACCTTTTTTTCTTTCAGTTCAAAGAGAGTTAAAAATTATATATTTTTGGGCCTCTCAAATTCTTTAAATATTTGGATTCCCCATTTGTAAATGAAGTATTCATGACGTATAGATGATTAATAAGATCATTTGTAACGTGTTAGTGAATGATAAAAACTGCTGCAATTCATGATGAATTCAAGTAGTTACTACTCGTTAGTTAAGTATTAGTTAAGCATGTTCTGCGACCTCATCTAATGTAGATCAATACATACTATTATAAATAAGTTCAATACAGCAATATATTGAAACGTTTTAATTTCTTTTTAGTAGTTCATGTAGAATAAGCAAATCATTTTGCCACTGACTATTTTATGAAAGAAACTTTCGAGAGTGAGATCTCCTCGTCTCGAGGGTGGAGTCGTGCTTTACTCTGACACACACACACACACACACACACACACACACACACACACACACCGGCTCAGCACAGCCGGGAAAAGAAAGAGATCCAAAGCGAGGCCACATTTCTGCTCCAGTAGACGCTGAGAACTGTCAATGCTGTAAAGCGCTCACGAGTAAAGGAGGAAACAGCGGCAGTCCATCAAAAAACGTTTACTGAACAAGCGGAACATAAATCGTTTGACTTTTTGGCGAGCACCCGTCCGTCCTCGGGAAAGACTATTCAAATACAAGTTTTACAAGAATAATAAACGGCATCGATAAGGAGCCACGGCGGTGAGCGGTATCAGTAGCACGCTAACGATACCCATCCCTCTTATTAATACGAGTTATTATTTATTTCTGAGGTGGCGTTCTGGATCACTTGGCCCGTTCTCTGCTGAGCACATTGCTGGAGGGGCCCCTCGCCCCCAGGGGCCCCCGGTGCCGTCTCCTGCCAAAGGGAAGCATTATCACCACCAAATGAAAGCAGTTTACGCTTCAGCTTCAGGGATTTATAGTTGCATAACATTATTCAAGTTGGCAACAAAATCCCAGCGTCGGGGAAGATTGATGCTTCACGGTCACCTGCGGTACTCCATGAAAGCGAGAGAACACGCCAACGGCTGACATCTTCCAAAAAGGTTTGGCTCCTGCGCGTCTATGCATAAAGCGCCGGTCAGCGCGCAGTAGTCGCATGGCGGCGCGTGTTGTTTTGATAGCATCTGCAACACATATAAAGATATGGGACAGAGCTTTTGGTATGAGCATCTGCTTCTCGCATGAAGTCGGGAACAATGCCGGCACGTTTACTTTTGATCAGTCGGCTCTTTTCTGAGCCGCAGATAAGTTGCTTTATTTGTTATTTTCTCTTTTTCTGTTTTCAAATTGTTTGTTTTGTCCAACCAGCAATGCAAATAAGAGAATCCCCTTTTATAGTGAGGGCTTTGGAGCAAATCTTTTCTCACTAAACAAAGCTGTTGTTTTTTGATCATTTACTTTTAGTTAAAAAAAGAACAATAATCATTGCCATACAAACAGAAACACACCTGCTTTTTGTTGCGTGTGCCCACTTACAAATAAATAATGAGGATTAAATAATAAATAATATAAATTTAAATAATATAAATTAAATTATAAAAAATATAAATTAAATTATAAATAATAATAAAAAAATATATATTATATAACAAATATAAAAAATACATAGTTAATTTCAATATATGAATAAAGAGAAACACAAACAGAAATGTAATACATTCATAATTATTAGACTATTTTTCTGTTTTTATCTCCTATAAAACTGGAATCCTTCCCAGCGTCACACGCAGGATTTGTTTAACCATAATTCTGCCGTCGGTGTGCGTCCCTCGTCCTCGCACGGCATGCTGGGAGATCTTTGCGCTGCGGTGCGAAGTCTCCCACCCGGGTGGCAAACTCGTCTTTCCGAGGGGTCGAGGTGAGAAGCCACGTTAGCTAAAGGACTTCAAAGCGCCGACTTCACGGACGCATGAACGATCAATCGACCCGTAGCGGGGTCAAAGGTGACGGGCCGAGTAAATAAACAGTGGCGGCCTTTGGCCACACAAGCAGAACCACTGTTTGACGGTTGCTGGGAAACCGAGTTGCAGACCTCCAGCAGACTCCTTCCAGTGGGACGCTCTGACCCGCCGCGACCTGAAGATTCAATACAGCAATATTTGTACAAACTGAGAAAGCTTTCATTTTTTTAGCATTGTGATTATTCAAAATATAGGGCAACGAAAACATGTTTGTATTTTTCCCAGTTTGGGCCTGGCGACCACATTTTTTGAAGTTAGTGTTGAGCCCTGCTGTCAATAAAGTAAATGATATCGCTGATTGAAGTTCATCAAGGCTGAACAACGGCCTCAATGTCTGCCGCTCCCTCTGTCTTCTGTCCTGCTCACCAGGCCGATGTGTGGCTGGGCGCCTGCAGGCAGCGCAGCTGGAGGGAAGAGGCTCTGGCTTGTCTCAGCCAGCAGCTGCGGTTTTCAGAATCCTTATGAGAGATACTGAGATATTTGGCAAACAAAAATGAGCAGACACCATACATACACGCACAGCTTTTGTTTGAATCAACTCGCCGCGCTTTTGGACGAGAGACAGAGCGGATTGAAATGAGGTCGGCATCATGTGCATTATCAAAGTATTGGTTTTATTGCACTGTAATGAGCGTGTATCGGGGTCAAAGTTGCTTTTCCACCTGGTTCTCTTCAGTGTCCTCAAGAGTCAAGAGAGTCAAGGGCAGGATTGCCGTTCCTCCACCTGGCGCCGACTTGAAGGGAAGGAACAGATGGAGCCGCAGTCGGAGGTCGACTGAGGAAACAACAGAACTGGAAAATCCTCCTGCTTTTGAAGAAGCGAGGCAACATTTCTCGTGCGACGAACGAACGCCTCGGTGGCGGGAAAGCCGCAGTTTGTTGGCCGCAGGAGATTTAGGGGTCGATCGCTTGGTAAAGCACGTGGGCGCCGGATGGAGGGGCTGCAGGTGCATCCAGGTGTCGGTGCACCGGTTTCATGGCCGTCTCCGACGTCCCGCGTCCCGTTGGGTCACGGGCGTCCCGTTGGGTCACGGGCGTCTAGTTGGGTCACGGGCGTCCAGTTGGGTCACGGGCGTCCAGTTGGGTCACGGGTGTCCAGTTGGGTCACCAAGTCCCGTTGGGTTACCGCATACCGTTGGGTCACCGCGTCCCGTAGGGTTACCGCGTACTGTTGGGTCACGGCGTCCCGTCGGGTTAAGGGCGTCCCGTCGGGTCGAGGGCGTCCCGTCGGGTCGCGGGCGTCCCGTCGGGTCGCGGGCGTCCCGTCGGGTCGAGGGCGTCCCGTCGGGTCGCGGGCGTCCCGTCGGGTCGCGGGCGTCCCGTCGGGTCGCGGGCGTCCCGTCGGGTCGCGGGCGTCCCGTCGGGTCGCGGGCGTCCCGTCGGGCCTGTATTTGATCTATACCGCCATGAGAGCCGAGCTTCTCGTGGTCCAGGTGTCTTTTTTTACAGCGTCTGGGCTGCGTATTCTCTTTCTACATGTGTGTTCAGATGTAAAAAACAATGTGTTGGCTTGATGCAATTCCTATGTTGGCTGCAGTAAAAAGATGTGGAAAACTTGAGATATTGTTTATTGCTGAGTTCCAGGTTGCTCAGCAATGCAGTTCAATAATAACTCAAAGCAACCGCTTAAAAGAATCACATTACATTTACTTTATCTGGCAGGCTCCGTCTCCCCAAACACATGGAGGTATACCTCATTGTCATGCTCACGTAGAGACAATATATATATATTAATTAAAAAATTAATACTTTAATACTTGAATACTTTAAGTGGATCTTTTTTTTGTTTGTTCGACAGATTGACTGATTTTATTCATATATTCCACTGCTTTTGTGAACCTAAGACCTTTGGTAAACCAATTCCCATCACCAAAACAGTTCGTCCACATGAGTAAAGTTATGTTTTCACAAGAGATATGAATTTTTCAGCTTTAGGGCCATTTTATCACTTTACACTTGTGCCTGATAATGGTGCCTCATTATATAGAGAGCTGAGATTGTTCTGCATTTTTTGATATTCAACACATGAGTATGTATCATATGCAAGTGCCTTTAAAAAAATTTAAGAAATTATGTAAAATCATGAAAATCACCTCAGAGGGTTAAAGAACATATTAAACGATTTTCCACTCTGAGAATCCACAGGAGTCCCACGTCTCTGCATCAGTAACCCAGGTAGAGGCTGCTCTCTCCACGTCTACATGCCAACGCTCCAGATGTGCAGAAGCAGTCAATAAAGAGCCTGAAGAAGTGTTTGTTTGCACCTTTTGACTCCGGCAAAGAGGAAGCCCTTATGAACGAGGCCATTAAACACCGACCATTCCTAAATGCCAGCTGAAAGCCGGGTTTTCGCCGCAGTTTGCTTTGTTTTCTTGCTCGGCAGTCCATGACGGGGTTCATTAGGTCCTTCCAACTGTGCACAGAGTTTGCGGAAGGAGATGTCCTGTGTCAACATGATAACGCCCTCCGGCACAAAGCCGGGTCCTTCAAGGAAGCATTCTCACAGTTTGGTGTAGAGGAGGTTGACGTGCCCGCACAGAGTCGCTGTGCTTCATCGGCCAAAAACATCAGGGTTGATCTCTCGGACGCTCTGGAGGCGGAATGGGAGCAGATCTCTGCGTCCAGGTTCAGAAATATACCGTTGCCAAGAATTCAACAAAGGGAGAAGAACATTTGCAGATAGTTTCTTTTGGCTGTTGCTCGACGGTCTCGGCAGTCGGCGTGTCAAAAGCGCGGCATTGCAATTCTACGGTTATTGCAACAGCCCGGATGGAAGCCAATTGAAAATGGGCTCCAATGCCACTTATGTCACTCTCTCTCTGTCATTGGTTCTGGTGAGAAGTCATTCTGCAGCATTCCTTGTATGGTCAGATGTGTGCCGCTGGCACAAGTACACAGAGACTTACATCAATCAATTCTGGGAAAGATGAAAGTAAAAGGTCTTCCAAGTTGTTTAACTATTCTGATTTGATAAAGACATTGCTTGGCATAATTGATTTATTCTGAAGCAGCGCTTGAGTTCTGCACATGGCTTTGTTTTGCTGCAGGAGAAGACAAACATGTCCAGCAGTGAAGATGTGGCGTTGCTCACTCTGAAAGTATTCTGTGTCTATTCAACATGAATTTCAACTTTCAATGAAAGAAAAGTTACATGACATGAAAAAATGTCTCACAATGGACCGTCCACAGTTTCTCTTTTTGGTTCTCAGATCTGGGACGGGACGCTCGCTGCTGAGGCCTGTTGTTCCCTTCATAGCTCGCCTTTCTGCTGCTGCTGGGATCAGTTTGAATCCACAGATCTCTCATGAAGCTTTAGTTGATGTTTTTAGTGACATAGTTTTATAGTAAGATAATAGAAAAGGTTATAGGTAGTGATGTGTCCTTTCGTGTCGAGGCTTCGATGGACGTGTCGAGTAACCAGGTAGATTTTGGTGAAGCGCGTATTGAGGCTTGTGTCGATGACGTATGCGGTGACGTTGGAGCCTCTGAGCCGGCCGCACCACGTGACTGATTCAGGACATGGTTCGTGGGTTTGCCGTGCGAATTGAAATATAAGGGGCAGAGAAACTCAATGGATTTCCTTCCTCTCTGTACAGCTTCATGTGTGTCTGTGAAAGGGTATTTTATAAAGCAGGCCAAATAGTCTCCAAAAGCCCAGCACTGTGGAAAAGTTCTTAGTTTTACTTAAAAAATTGGACACATCAACATGGACTAACGGAGCCGAGGATCGAAACACCGATCCTCTGACTGAAAGTCGGATATTCTAACCCCTGACCCACAGTCACATCACAACCCTCTCCCAATTTGTTTCGACTTTTGATTTTGACCCCGCTATTATATCATAAAGATAGACACAATATGTATTGGCGTCACAAACATCATTTATTAAATTTAAAGCTTCACACACCAAAGCCATGGTGTTGTTATGATCACTCTGCTTGTTTTACATCTATTGTCCACTTGGTGGCGCAGTAGAGCAAATGAAGCTCCGTGAAGCTTCGGCCCATGAGCGAACCAACTGGATGGAAAGCTTCAATGCTTCAGGAAGCTTCCTCTCGCATCACTAGTTATAGGTTCTAATTGCGGTGAGCTAAGCAACACCAGATGTCAACGTTAGTTTCCCTGAAATGAATTGCAGTCCGTTAGATTTTTTTTTATGACCGTCTTGATCTTAACACACATTGTGTTCTGGGTTGGTTCATCCAGACACCTTGCAGCACACATGTGACTGTGAGTGGACATCTTTGGGTCTGGTCCTGAGGAGGAGCTTTACCCAAAAACATGACGGCCAACATTTGATTCCTTTTGGATTTATGGCTGCTGCCACAGCGTCGCCTCCTCAAGGGCTCTGGACTGTAAAATCAAAACCAAATAACAGAGTTAAACCCATAACATATTGATCTCGTTACTGATTAATGTCTTTACATCTCTACAGACCGTGACTCTTGGGTGGAGTAAGCGCTCAGAAGTCTGCTCTCCGGGTTTCCGACCAAGCGAAGGTCTAGAACGCGTACGATTTATAGATCCTGAATAAACAAGCCTCGATTACAGCAAATCTTTTCCACGGAATGTTTGTCATTCATAATAATTGGAAGGTCAACGCTATATAAATGTAGCTTTGAGCTGCTCGGTGCAGCCCGAGTTATAGATATGATTCTGATTGGGAATTCAAGGTTGGACCAATCCAGTGCTATGGAAAGAGGGAGGAGGAACATCCCCGTGGACTTCCGTTGTTATCGGAAACGGAGGAAATGATGCACGTTATGGCGCAACCAATTGTTCACTTGCTCACATCACGGGGGATATTTAGGATCACTCCAGGATCTGACGGACTGTAATGACCTCCAAGGGGCCTTTGGGCTTATGGGGTCCTGCAGGATGACCTGGAGGTCACTTCAGACCGACTCCAGACCGGTCAGCAGAATGAGAAACACCCTGATGGTGTTCCTGTTCTGCAGCTGTGAGACGAGGGAGTGATGATTTGTCTCGCTATCATTCTGCTCTTAGCGTTTGTTGGCCGTTACTTCCTGTGTTATATTGGTTATTTTGTTAGAGGTGTGAAGCTGCACTGGATTTTAACACCACATTTCTTTACAAGCGGTCAGATAAATCAGAAAATGCTTTGAAAAGTCTGACTACAAGCTGCAGTGTCTGGTGTGATTCCCCTCAGATTACAAGTATTACAAAAACAAAACATAAATCCTTCTGCAGTGCATTATAAGAAAGCCTCAGGTGATAGCGCAGCAGGTATGTGTGGGCTGCTGCCTGGAAGGTGATAGATGGCTCGACAGCTCCGCTCCTCCTCCAGCCGGCTGACGGATCGCCTCCCGGCTCGCCGCGGTGACAAGCCCTCACTTTCCTCTCTTAATTTCCTGCGACGCTTCACTCCCACAAAACAATCACCGGAGGTCATCGCTCATCCTTCAGCGCTGACGTTTTATTGGACGCCGACCACGCCCGTCTTTCGTCTCCGCCCGCCAACGACGCGGTAGTGCCGAGCAAATCCATCGTAATAGACGACGGACGGAGAGGCGTCGCTCAACTTTATTCACAGATTTATGCTTCTAGCACTTACATCTGTTTTCTCATGAAAAACATGTTTTTTGTGTGCGCCTGATGGTTTTCTTTCATGAAGACTTAATCCTTTGAACACAGAGCAGGTTGGAGCTGTTTTTTTTGGGTCTCAGGAGAATCCATCATGGCTCAAAGAGTGCGAAATATAATGCTTTGCACAGCATTTGGTTAAAGCTAAAACGTTTTATTCGAGGCCAGATTTTAAATGAGATTTTTGGACAATCTGTTTTGAGGTTCATTTCAACAACATTACACAACCTCTGATCGTTAGCCATGCAGGTTGCTCTATATGTCCAGGCTTTAAACACCCATCTGAGATTTATCCATTCGAACACAATTAACGACATTGAATCTGTGGCGATCACAGCATTGTGAAAATCTCATAAATAACTCACTCAAATGGGTCTTAGTCGACCCGACTGTATTTAGAATAAACTCATGGTGATCCGCTGAGTGGATCATCCAGAGGGCCGGAGACACGGATTCATGAAACAGTCGCTGCGAAATTGCTTCATGTATTTTTGAAATCCTGAAGTCCTTCATTGTGTCGGTGTTCCTGCTTGAAATTAGTAAGAATGTTTTTGTTTTAATAATTTTAGATGAATGGACCCTTTCTGAGAGGGTTCATCCGAGAGCAGCGCTGTCCTCCATCTGGAACGTTGCTGGAAACAAAACCTCTTCATCTCCTCAAAGACGCCGCATCAGAGCAGGAAGTCAGATCCCGCCAAGGGACAGCATCAGATGTCGTGTATTTGTAAATTACATTAAGAGAGACTAAACAACAAGCTTTTGGTACATTGGATTTCTATTTGTAACTCAATTTGGGATTTTAAATTGGATTGGCACAGGGCTCCACATTCTGCGAGGGTGCCTGTGGCATGGAACGCACTCGAGTCCACGATGCCTCGAGATGCACCCGAGCTGATGTCAATGCGGCCTGAAAAAGCTGGACGGGGTATCGAATCCCATCGCTTGGCTGAATCACAGTTCAGTAAATGTATTGATTTGTTACATTTTGTTCTACAAAGTTCTGAAAGCAATTTTTTAAGCGACGCCTAATGTCGCTTTACACGTCAGAGAACGATCCCAGCCACTTTCACATTGGTTGCACGCTGGTTTCGGCCGATAGCTCAAGTCTTAAGTCCATGACCTCGGGTATCGGCCGATAGCTCAAGTCTTAAGTCCATGACCTCGGGTATCGGGTCTGATCGGATCCCTAATGAAGCAAGTCTGGTGCTACATGATTCTGCAGCAGATCAACGCGACACAGACACAGGAGAACAAAAGCAATGAGTTGTC
>NC_136597.1:26788728-26863728 GCF_910589615.1 Taurulus bubalis | reverse complement strand
GGGGGGGTTGGAGGTGGGCATCCTGCAAAAACAAGTGAATAAATCAAAGCAACAAAATAAATGAAAATTGATTTCTAAAGGGGAGAATTGCAGTCTTACCCCCGGAGCGTTAAAGAGCTCTATAAAAGTAGTCCAGTTATAAATTACCACAATGTCAATCGCCACTTAATATGCGCTCGATCTCCTCTAGTCTCTTCAAGGCGGCGGCCCGTTTCTTCTCTATATCTTTAATCTCTTCGGTGGACTTACCCGTAGTCCGCTCGTCGGACTGGCTACCGTCCAGAGGCTCTGATTGGTCGGCGGCCACACCCCCGAGGTTCTCTGCAGAGGATATCCGTGCATTCTTCTCGCCCCCGGCCGGCTTCCCGACATCATCGGCGCCCCTCCCTTCCTCCTGGACCTCGGCGGCGGCCTCCTCCCCGACTCTCTCCTCCTCCTCCTCCTCCTCCACCGCCGGCGTAATCGGCTGCCCCGCCGCGCTCATGGCGGCCATCTTGCTTCGCACGATGCTCAGGTGGCGACGCACGTACTCCTCGTTGGGCGCCATGGCCAGCGTCTCCTCCAGGCAGCGGGCGGCGCGCGGCAGGTCGCGCTCCTCGAAGTAGACCACGCACAGGTTGTGCTTGCCCTGCACGTTGGTGGGGTCCATGCGCAGGATGCGCTCGAAGCAGGTCTTGGCGCCGCGCGTGTCCTTCTTGTGGTTCATGAGGATGTCGCCCTTCAGGATCAGGCCCTTGACGTGCTCCGGGTGGTGCCGCAGCAGCTCGTCCAGCGCCGGCAGGGCGTCCACCTCGCGCTTGGACTGCGAGTAGAGCAGCGCCAGGTTGAACAGGGCGCTGCGGAAGCCCGCCTGCAGGCCGATGGCTCTGCGCATCCACCGCTCGGCCGCCGCGTTCTGGTCGGCGTCCATGGCCAGCATGCCGAGGTTGAAGTAGCCGTTGGCGTCCTCGGGCTCCTCCTCCACGTAGATCAGGAAGCGGCGGTTGGCCTCGGGCCAGAACTTCGGCTCACCTGCCACGGAAAGCAAAGACATCATGTGACGCAGGGTTCACACATTCTGACCAGTGGATTTCCATGACTTTTAAATTGGAAAAGTTCCTTTTGAAAGTCTTCACTGCATGCGTAGTTAAAAGCACCCCAATTATCAACCAGGAAATCTTCTTCAGGTGACTGCAGAGAGAAAAGGGAATCATTTCAAGCATTCAAAATGCTAACATTTAAGAAACAGGGTTCATACACATGTTGACCAAAGGATTTCATGACTTTTCCATGACTTTAACCCAAATGTCCATGACAAACATTTAGTGAAGTCTGGGTGTAAACAGTAAAAAGTGAGTAAATGTAGTATTTAAACTAACAATGAGAACACAAAGCATACAGTAAACCTTAAATGACTCAAATGAATGAGACAATAGTTTGATTAAAAGAATAAACATTTATATAGATGCCTGTATGTATGCCTGCTTATATTCTGAGTCTTTCTTTTAAAAGCATATTCATTATTTCAAACTCAGCGTAAATGAACGACATGAACACATGAATATAACACATTTACATGAACACATGAATATAACACATTTACATGACTTTTACTACACTTTTGCGGTTTAATTTTTTTCAAGGACTTTTCCAGGTCTGGAAATAACCATTTTAAAACTCCATGACTCTTCCAGGTCCTCCATGAGCGTAAGAACCCTGATAATGTCATTTATTTATACACACACACACACACACACACACACACACACACACACACACACACACACACTTCGTTAAATACCATCTGCCACTGCAATTCAAAAACCTAGAGTTGAGGTTTAGGTATTTTTCCGCATCGATCTTGATTATTTAAAGTTCTCCCAAAGCCGGCCAACGACTGCTGGAGGCCGTCGATGAGTGAAAAGTGAAAAGTGAAAAGTGAACACACATGAAGGAGGAATGGGAGGAATGGGTTTGGTGCTCTGCCCACCTTTGAAAACACCCGCATTCACCTGCTGGAAATCAAAGTCACATGACCAACTAGAAGCGTCCAGAACGTCTGCAACGCGTTTGTGTGAGAGTTCCTTCATGGTCACGTGACCCTTTGCTGAACTTTGTAATCTGAGCTCGTAACAATGGACGACACAAATAGAGCGGCTAGAGAATGCTGTAAAAAAACAAACAATCATATCGCATGTAACTGTGATGTTTAGGTAGAGGAATCATCCGTCATCTCAGGATTAAAAACTGCCATTGAGGAGAATATGTCACAGAATGGGATACGCCCATTTAAAAGAACAAGGAAGTCTGCAGAAGGGAGGTTGCGCAATACTATTTGGTCATGTAGAAGGAACAATAATCTTTATGGATCATTAAGAATACATGTCACTTTTTCTTTTGAATGCTGGCACAGCCAAAGTGTTATAAACCCGCTTGATTGATGGCGTTGCAATGACAAATTAAAAAGGTTGACGGGTTACAGTCACGCTGAGATGAGCGCGCAGGGAAAAAGGAAAACGAGCTCCGTCAAGGTGAAGCATTGCCGTCGTGATGCCTCACCGCTTTGTGGGTTTCAGTTTCAGCCACCGTGGGTTGCAGATCACGACTAAATCACTCTTCCTGATGATGGCAACGCTGCAGTTTGCACACTGGATCGAACCTGCAGCAGGAATGCGCTCGCACGTGAGGTTGACAAAAGCGAAAATGACCCGTGGGTTGGAACGCTAACGCTAACGCTAACCCGCCAGTCAAAATCACCACAAATGTTTTTTTTAAGAAGTGCCCGAATTGTGCTTTCTATTAGCGAGTGGAGTCCAACTTTCACTCCAGCTGGAGACCGGCTTCGACTCAAAGCAGGGTTCGTGTTGACATATGATGACCAATGGGTTTCCATGACTTTTAAATTGGAAAGGTCATGGAATATACAGAACTCTGCAGTCTAAACCAAACCAAATGTGTTTGTAGAGTAGAGCGGAAGTTTAGAAAATACGTTTTTAATTTCTGTAACTTTTAAAGTCACTGGTTCCAGATTTACAAATGGAACGAATTGCTGGTTTTCTTAGTGACGAATAAAATGTAAACGTGGAAAAGAGGTTTCAGACGGACAGAAGAAACAAGCACTGCACGGACATCAACCAGCAGGGTTCATACACATGCTGACCAGTGGGTTTCATGACATTTCATGACTTTAAACTAAATGTCCATGAGCAAACATTTAGTGAAATCTGGGTGTAAACAGTAAAAAGTGAGTAAATGTAGTATTTAAACTAACAATGAGAACACAAAGCATACAGTAAACCTTAAATGACTCAAATGAATGAGACAATAGTTTGATTAAAAGAATAAACATTTATATAGATGCCTGTATGTATGCCTGCTTATATTCTGAGTCTTTCTTTTAAAAGCATATTCATTATTTTAAACTCAGCGTAAATGAACGACATGAACACATGAATATAACACATTTACATGACTTTTACTAAATTTAATTTTTTTCAAGGACTTTTCCAGGCCTGGAAATAACCGTTTTAAAACTAACTATTTTAAAACTAACTTTAAAACTCTCCATGAGCGTATTAACCCTCACTCACCGGACTCCTGCATGAGGAGGGCCGAGTTGAAGAGCGCCAGCTTGTGGCGCGGGTTCAGCTCCAGCGCCTGGTTGAAGTTCTTCAGGGCCTCCGCCGGGTCCTTCATCTCGATGTTGACGATGGCCAGGTTGTACCACAGGTCGGCGTTGGTGCGGTCCAGCTCCAGCGCCCGCAGGTAGGCGTCGCGGGCCTCCGTGAGCTTGTTCATCTTCAGAAGCAGCTCCCCTCTGCCGCACACGGGTCAAGAGAGTCCAGTTAAAGCGAAGCAATTACATCTTTTACTCGACTGATCAACATCACATGTTAAAACATCCAAGTTATGATACAATCATACATAATTAGTCATTATCTGCTAGCGATAACTTTCTTACAGACCTTATTGCAGAGAAGAAAGGGAAGATCAAAGACGGGATCTGAAGAGGACGTTACATTTAAATCCAATAATTTGTGCGCTATTTCCAGGGTTTTGAACTAATCAGTTGTTGTTTTGGAACCAACCTCCAAACTGTAGATATGTGACTCGTAGGGATCATGTGGAAGAAGCAGACGGAGCTGCGTGTTTTTGACTTTTGGCTATTGTTAGAATTTAGATTTTATTCCAAAGAGTTTGAGAAGAAAACTGTAAACAAGCCAAAATGATATATATCTTTTTTTTTCCCTTCTTTTTATTAAAATGTGTTTTAAAAACGGTTTGTATTACTTATTTGTAATGTGCTGTACTGTAGCTTTGTATTGTGTGTTCTTCCCACCACATATAATGTTGTATTGTGTATTTCATCCTGTACTGTTTGCTCTTGTTTTGTTTGTATGCTCCGTAAAGAGACTACAGGTGTGAATTAGCTGTAGCTAAAATCAGGTACAGTGCATCAAATGGTGACATTTATGTTTTAACTGTACATGGTCCCTTTTAAATAAAGATATATATATTAACTGAACTGTAACTGACTTAGTCGGGACAAGTAATGCGACAGCTCGGCTAAACTACAGGAGTCACACCTTCAATCCTGGAGTTAATCAAACAAAGATGATCACTGAAACTTGAACAGATGAATCCAACAGCAGCTCACACCTTCCCTGAATTAGAGTACGAATACTACAAACAACTATCAAGGACATGCGGGGGTGAGGTCAAATCCAACGCACAAGAAAGAGCGACAAGGCAGCGCACGCTCACTTTTAGGGGAAATATGTCTGTCCGTAGAATTACTAACAGCCTCATGTGTGACTCCACAAACCACAAGGCCCACGAAAGGCTTGTTTACAGTGATACAAAACTCCAATTGTTTCCCCCGTTTAAAAGTAAAAGGTGGCTGATATCTTCTGGGTGCAGAGCTAAGGGAAGCTTGCCTGCTGATGTAGGCCTGCTTGAAGTCCGGCCTCATGCTGATGGCCTGGCGGTAGAGCTGGTCGGCCTCCTCCAGCCGGGACTCGTTGGCCCGGATCAGATTGGCCAGGTTTATGTACACGTTCAGGTGGTTGGGAGCCACGCGCGTCGCGTACTTCTTCCCCGGGATAACCTGGCGAGCGACCGACAGAGGAGCCGTCGGATTAACGGAGAAACGGGTCCAATTACAAACATAAAAAACTCATTTTATGGGTTTATTGGCTCATTGTCCCAATTATGCGTAATGTGCCTAATAACTGTAATCTACCCGACGATTACCGATCCCGTTGTAGAGGCGGTTTTGTCGGTGGCGTTGAAATCGGCTGCTAATTTGGTGAAAGGACTGTTAACTCTGAACTAAACGTATTCAGCTGGGTGACACACACACACACACACACACACACACACACACACACACACACACACACACACACACACACACGCTCGCTAGAGACACGCCAGCATACTATGAAGTCACATCACACATGCTGCAAGTTGTGGAAGCGAAACTGAAACCAGTTGAACATAAATCAATGTTGGCTGCATCATCATCATTTAATACCGGGGGGATTTGTAGAAAAGCGGCGATGTAAAACGAGACAAAGCTCAGATCTTTTGAACAAAACGTCCAAAATTAAGCCACAGAAAAATAACCCGAAATGATCGTAACGCAGTAATTCACTGTCTAACAAAGACGAGGAGAATAAAACTGTAACTGGTGGTTTTAATAACCTTCAAGTCTCTGCACACATTTATTTATTTAGAAGAATATAATATTGTGGCTTTTTGGGGCGAAAAATCTACTAAACTGAAATCGCCCTGCAGCTTTAAATTCAGGTCATTCAGGTGTAACGTACTTTATTTAAAGCTTTCCGTTATGTATTTAACTTAATTTTTTATTTTATTTGAAATGAGAGCATGTATTTATTATTAGAGTATGTATTGTTTATAATTCATCCAGTTGAATTTGAAATCTGACAAATATTGTTGAGATAATGTTCAACTGAACTTCCTATATTTTTAATGACAGTTGTTGACTGCAGACACACACATACATAATTGTGATGTTCTGGACCTTTGCGTGCGTGAATTCTCTCTAACTGGACCTGGTTGAATTCTAATTGAATGCTGCTCTAGTTGTTGTGCGTCATGTGACCCGCCGCCATCAGGTGATGCAACGCGATGACGCACCTGTGGCATCAGGGACTTGGCGACCAAGTAGGCGTCTTCTGCCTCTCTGGATTTGTTCAGGTTCTTGTAGGTTCTGCCAACATTCATGTGAGCGCCAATGTCGTCTGTGGAAACATTGTGTGGAGATAAGAAACGGGAGAAAAGAACAATCATCTTCATGTTTCCGCCTTTGCTTTAACGTTCCACAAACAGGCTGAACTCCTCTTAAGTATAGATAATGAGGAATTAAACCGTCATGCTGTATTTTAAAGGAAAAAAAATGAAACTTCTGTTTTAAAAGAAGCAAAATAAACCCTTCTGGAAACCAGCAGAACTGGTGCTGGGTGATTACGCAGCAGGAAATGTGTTCTGGAGACGCTGGTAGAAGCTCAACTTGCCCTCACTGAACGTTTAACGTATCAAATTGAAATGTTAGTTTAGGTTTGTGAGGTGCATGTAGTCACGAGTTCATCCAACAATAAACCTTCTGTTCAATATCTCCATACTGAAACAACAGCACGTCACAAACCTCAGGGATCTAATGGAATTAGAGCAGAACAAGGAACTGACCTCTTTTTTTTTAAAGCAATAAAAAATGTGAGAATGTGTCGACATTCTTCCGATATCAAGAATCACACATCCAACGAAAATCCATGTCGTCGGGCTTCAAGTGATGTGTTTGTGTCTAGACCTGTCAATCACAGTAAGCCCGCCCTAAAGCCTGCATGTATGACCTCCTCTGACTAATGCACGAGCAAACAGTACGTTACAGCCGGGCTACTGCATTGTGGGCCTTTCCCTTGAGCTCCTGTTGATAGATGGAGCCCTTGCTTGCCTGGTCTGCTTCGATCTCACAAAGAACTGGGAGCGCATTCCATCGACAGGCAGTGTGCTGAGGTTCATTGGCGTATGACACAGATCCCCTTAAACCCGCTCCACAAGTCATTTAACGAGCCAGATGCCCTCGTTCGCATTTCCCAAATGTTAAAGCGTGGGCATCCGCGTCTTACCCGGCTGGACGCGAGTGGCCTGGAGGAAGTACTGCAGCGCCTCCACGTAGTTGTTCTGGTTCTCCAGAGCGTGGCCCACATTATTCCATAACTTGGCATTGTTCTTGTTGACCTGAATCGGCAGACAGTTTAAGAAACATGACAATAAGCTTGTTTGGTTTTGAGGCCTTTTTTTATCACGAGGGGATTTAAAGATTTGTTCCAACGCTGGAAACCAGCCAAGTCCCACTGGCGAGGCGGGAAAGATCCACTGGCAACGCCGTCTGTCCGGCTTACCTTCAGGGCGGAGGTGAACAGAGTGTATTCTGACTCCCAGTCCCAGTTCCTTTTGAAAGTCTTCACTGCATGCGTAGTTAAAAGCACCCCAATTATCAACCAGGAAATCTTCTTCAGGTGACTGCAGAGAGAAAAGGGAATCATTTCAAGCCTTCAAAATGAAACAGGGTTCATACACATTGTGACCAATGGATTTCCATGACTTTAACCCAAATGTCAATGACTTTAACCCAAATGTCCATGACTTTAACCCAAATGTCCATGACTTTAACCCAAATGTCCATGACTTTAACCCAAATGTCCATGACTTTTCCATGACTTTAACCCAAATGTCCATGACTTTAACCCAAATGTCCATGACTTTAACCCAAATGTCCATGACTTTAACCCAAATGTCCATGACTTTAACCCAAATGTCCATGACTTTAACCCAAATGTCCATGACTTTAACCCAAATGTCTATGACTTTAACCCAAATGTCCATGACTTTAACCCAAATGTCCATGACTTTTCCATGACTTTAACCCAAATGTCCATGACTTTTCCATGACTTTAACCCAAATGTCCATGACTTTAACCCAAATGTCCATGACTTTTCCATGACTTTAACCCAAATGTCTATGACTTTAACCCAAATGTCTATGACTTTAACCCAAATGTCCATGACTTTAACCCAAATGTCCATGACTTTAACCCAAATGTCCATGACTTTTCCATGACTTTAACCCAAATGTCCATGACTTTAACCCAAATGTCCATGACTTTTCCATGACTTTAACCCAAATGTCCATGACTTTAACCCAAATGTCAATGACTTTAACCCAAATGTCCATGACTTTAACCCAAATGCCCATGACTTTAACCCAAATGCCCATGACTTGAACCCAAATATATATATATTATATTATATATATATATATATATATATATATATATATATATATATATATGTCTGTATGTATGCCTGCTTATATTTTGAGTCTTTTTAAAAGCATATTCATTATTTCAAACTCAGCGTCATGAACACATGAATATAACACATTTACATGACTTTTACTAAACTTTAGGGATGTTAGTTTAAGAACCCTAAAGAAAGCCTTTAAAATCAATCGCTGTGACTTTAATACTCGTTTTAGTTCTTGCGGGTCAGAGTCATTACGTCCACGGCCGTCCAGCACTCACCCTTTCTGCGAGACGATCTTGAATCCATGAGCGACCAGAACACAGAAGCCCATGCTGGGAACGTAGAGGACCCGCTCCGCCACGACGAAGCCCACGGGGAAGAAGAGGTTGGACGCGGGAATGAAAGGCAGGACGATCAAAGACAGGGCCTGAAGGAGGAAGAACAGGAATTACTCTCTGCAGCTTGAATGCATTGTAACAACGTCGTTAAGTCAAACGCTTAAAGCCAATACAATGAGTCCACCTCGGCTGAAACGAGTAGTCAATTAACGGATTGGTTGATACACGTAGAATTCATCTGCAACTATTTTGCATATTTTCAGACTGAAGAATCTCTCAAATGAGACGATTGCAGCTGTTTTGTTGGACTTTTATGATTTTAGAGTGTTTATAATTAGGTTTCCTCTGGCTCTGGGAAACCATAGGAACTTAAAAACGTACAGAGACAAAAGCAGGGTTCATACACATGTTGACCAATGGATTTCATGACTTTTCCATGACTTTTAACCACATTTCCATGACTTTAAACCAAATGTCCATGACCAAACATTCAGTGAAATCTGAGTGTAAACAGTAAAAAGTGAGTAAATGTAGTATTTAAACTAACAATGAGAACACAAAGCATACAGTAAACCTTAAATGACTCAAATGAATGAGACAATAGTTTGATTAAAAGAATAAACATTTATATAGATGCCTGTATAGATGCCTGCTTATGTTTTGTGTCTCTTTTAAAAGCATATTCATTATTTCAAACTCAGCGTAAATGAACGTCATGAACACATGAATATAACACATTTACATGATTTTTACTAAACTTTTGTGGTTTCATTTTTTTCAAGGGCTTTTCCAGGCCTGGCAATAACCATTTTAAAACTCTATGACTTTTCCAGGTTTTCCATGACCGTAAGAACCCTGTATCAAGGTTCATTTATCACATTCCACCATAATTGAAATAATCATTTTGTCTCCGTCCCGGATCCGGCCTCTAAAGATGATGATTCAGCGGTTAAATCAGATACGAGAGTCGATATCTGTCCATCTCAGCGTGCGAGAAAAGAGCCGATGCCAGGAAGATACCACCCTGGATGGAGGTCGCTCGGTTTATACATACAGCGTCGGTGCAAATCAAAAATAAAATTCCAATCTATAGTTTATGCAGAGATCTGGACATTAAATGTGTGTGTGTGGGAGTTGCATGGTTGATATACGAAATAGTGGCAGGGGAAGTGGTGAGAACTGAGAAATAGTGACCTGTGTTCATATTACTTATGATTTATGCTCGTAATCTGTAAATGTATATGGGACCGGTCGGTTCAGCCTCCTCCCATCCCGACTGAAGACGATAGCGGCCGAAGATTAACCTCAGATGGAGAACGAGAACAATCCTCCCGGAGGAACCAACGGTAGAACTCTAATAATAATAATAATAATTAAATATGTACTTCTGCATTAAGCATAATTAACATACAGGGAATATACAGAACTCTGCAGTCTAAACCAAGATGATGATTTTTTGTAGAGTAGAGTGGAAGTTTAGAAAATACGTTTTTAATTTCTGTAACTTTTAAAGTCACTGGTTCCAGATTTACAAATGGAACGAATTGCTGGTTTTCTTAGTGACGAATAAAATGTAAACGTGGAAAAGAGGTTTCAGACGGACAGAAGAAACAAGCACTGCACGGACATCAACCAGCAGGGTTCATACACATGCTGACCAGTGGGTTTCATGACTTCTCCATGACATATTTTGAACGTCATGAACACATGAATATAACACATTTCGATGACTTTTCCAAAAAATGTGGGATTACATTTTTTTTTTCCAGGGCTGGAAATAACCGTTTTAAAATTCCATGGCTTTTCCAGGTTCTCCATGACCTCCATCTCCAAAAGCCCTGAACTTGGGCCCCAGAAAATTAATCCCAGCCTTGATATTGTTTAAAAGACAAAACAATTCAATGATGAATCAAATAAACAACCAGCATATTAATATGCATTGGTAGAAAAGGGAATTTCAGAGCAGACAACTGCCGTCTCAAACTATTTAGAGACGCATTCAGCTGCCGGCTTTGCAATAAAACTAAATAAACAAAACTAAGTGAGTAGACGAGGTCTGATATTGTTACGCAACACATTTTAAATGCTCTCGGCAAACCAGAACCAACAGGGCAAAAGGTCGTAACACGTATTTCGTGTTGATTTGTGGTCTCCCCCCTTTTCTCCACCGACGCTAAGAGCAACACTGTGAGGAAGTTCACCGACCTTAAAGTAAGGGAGCCACGGGCCTGTTGCGCAACGGACGCTAATTTGTTTCCCACAATGCACGAGTGGAAGCTTGTTTTTTAAAATCTCTTCATTTGTGCTGACAGATGCTGCCTATGTTTGTCATTACTTTCCTGGAGTTGGCTCAATAAGAAAAAACAACCATATATATGTTATTTATGATGTTCCGCGTGATCCAGGTTTTTTCCCCCTTAGGAATCCGACAATGCAATAAAAACCAGACCTTGAAGAACAAAGAGGAGAACCAACGGCGGAACCAGGATGCAGACTACAGTAGTACAATGAGTCGAGCGTGTAACTGTTCATTTTAGCATTCGGCTGAAATGCTCTGTGAGAAATAATAGAGCACGATTATCTGTAGTTTCTGTGACGAGGAGGACGTGGAACCGGGTTCTCTGCAGTTCCTTCAGGGTTCCCTCTCGAGAGGATCTCAGTGATGATCTCGCCGTACGCTCATCTGTTCCTCTCGGACTTAATAAGACGTGATGTCCACGGCTGCAACGCATCTATGAAAGCATCTCTTAAGCAGCACATTATTCTGAGTTTTGGCAACTTTAAGTGAAGTGATGTCATCCACCTGAACGGAACCGAGAGCCGCCTTTTCAAAACACTCTGAACCCTAATATGCCTTTTCAGATGGCGTTGTTTTCCATCTTTGGGAGCTCTGATAGACACCATAGTCGTTTAGGGAAAAGGAGGACGGTGAAATTAATTTCCAGGACATTCGTCTTTTTCTCATACATGTTTTTTTTTTCTTCCCATGACTGGAAAATGTGTGTTTCGCTGGTCACGCGTGAATTTATTGACCGCAAAATTATACTTTTCATTTGTGAACTATTTACATCCCACGAAGCTATTCAAGCAGAACCGTTTAGTTCAAAGTGAATAAGCCGATGTTAGCAATGAAAAAAGCCCCTCAGAGCACTCCTCAATAAAAACAAATTATTGTGTGCTAAGCCATATTTTCATACATCGTCCTTTGATACCGATACTAGCCAGGCAAGAACAAACGACTATAAAAGCAACTTTAATAATACAAAGTAAATAGTTTGGAATATACTGCCTATGTGGTGAGGCAGTGAACAAACATTTGAAGAAAGAACGGGACTACGATGTCCTCACAAAGAACATGTTGTTGTCGATAAAACAGCCAGAAGACAGGTGGTCCCAACCTCGTTTCAGCAAATGATCCCCAGTGCGGGTGGCGATAAACCTAAATATGCAGTATTGTTATGACTCGACTGGATGTCAGCAATGAAAAAAGCCCCTCAGAGCACTCCTCAATAAAAACAAAATATTGTGTGCTAAGCCATATTTTCATTAAAATGGGGTTGGACGTCATTTTGCAAAACAGTTTGTTCTTCGACCCTCGTTAGCCGATCATTAATCACCAGGTGCCGCCCAGCACCACTGCAGCGACGACCGACGCACAAACGGGTCCCAGCCATCATTTACCGCCAGCTGCAGTGTGTGACGGACGCATCGGGGCCCCGAGTCCGGTAGGTAGGTCAGTGTGCGTTGTTGTTCAGTTTCCTGAAGAGTCTCCGCTCCATCAATTACTTTGTCTGCCTGGTAGACTCTCCTGCTCAGCTTTTTACAGAAAATATTGCTTCAACAGATTTAGTTTGTAACTGATTTATGAATGATCAGGCACATTATTGTATTATCTGTTCAGGGTTAAGTGGTTAATTATGAACGCCGCTATGTCCATGTTTTTGTTTCTCTCCCCCCAGGCAATGTGCTTCACATTACCGTAAAAGTTGGGATACAAGCTCCTACTACGTTCAGTGGATGTCCCCGCTAGTTTTCCGCTGTAGCCAGCTAGCGCTGCTGCTAGCTCTCGCTAGCTCTCCGCAAACTCTCGCTAGCTCTCCGAAAGCTCTCCGCTAGCTCTCCGCAAGCTCTCCGCTAGCTCTCCGCAAGCTCTCCGCTAGCTCTCCGCTAGCTCTCCGCAAGCTCTCCGCAAGCTCTCGCTAGCTCTCCACAAGCTCTCCACAAGCTCTCGCTAGCTCTCCACAAGCTCTCGCTAGCTCTCCACAAGCTCTCCACAAGCTCTCGCTAGCTCTCCACAAGCTCTCCGCTAGCTCTCCGCTAGCTCTCCGCAAGCTCTCCACAAGCTCTCGCTAGCTCTCCACAAGCTCTCCACAAGCTCTCGCTAGCTCTCCACAAGCTCTCCACAAGCTCTCGCTAGCTCTCCACAAGCTCTCCACAAGCTCTCGCTCGCTCTCCGCAAGCTCTCCGCTAGCTCTCGCTAGCTCTCCGCTAGGCTTTTACGGTATATGAAGGATGCCGCTCCGTGACTGGTTGGGGGTTCGAGGGATCTCTCACCATGATGACGGTCCTGGCGGAGCTGGTTCTGTAGCGCAGGCTGTGGAAGGCCAGCAGGCCCAGCAAGGAGTAGAACCCCAGGGTGGCCAGGTTGCGGAGGTCCAGGGCCGACTCCACCAGGGGGATGGTGCCCATGGTCCAGTCGCAGCAGAGCTCAGACGGGTTCAGCAGAAGCCACGCATTCACCGGGAGCAGGTAGTTGAAGGTCAGCTGCCTCGTGGGCGTCGGGCTGACCGCCGCCGGGTTGTCAAACCTACGAGAGGACGCGGAACAAAAGGTCAAGAAAGCACGGGATGGGTAGCGCAGGAGGGGATGAAGATACAGTTTATGAGGGGAGGATAACTGACACTACAGAAGAAAGTGATGCAAATAATTTATTCCACTATAAACCAAATCTAATGATTTATTAGTTTTGAGAGGCCCTATATCTTTATGCATATACTGTACATCTTCCCAGAACATCTAATAAATCAGGAGGGCAACAAAGAGAAGAAACAGGAAAGAACCCCGTCTGTGATTTACAGTTTATATCATGTATTTATGTTCACGTCCGGGGCAAAAGACTGATGCATTTCATCATTTTTATATTGGATTTTGGAATCCATTGTAGTCTCCGTCATCAAGGCTAAATCTCCCCACTGCAACCCATAATCCCAACGAAACTAGTCGGGAGATGAGATCTCTTTTTTAAATAAGCCTGCAGCCGGGATCAGTGGCTGAACTCGTCCAGGTTCTCTCTTCAGCAACGCCAGAGGAAAAGGCCATAAGAGACTATTACTCCATTGAGAACGCACTTTGCTAATATCATTGACATTTTCCCATTGAGAAATGTGACGTGCGGAAAGTTACATCGTCCTTTGATACCGATACTAGCCAGGCAAGACCAAACGACTATAAAAGCAACTTTAATAATACAAAGTAAATAGTTTGGAATATACTGCCTATGTGGTGAGGCAGTGAACAAACATTTGAAGAAAGAACGGGACTACGATGTCCTCACAAAGAACATGTTGTTGTCGATAAAACAGCCAGAAGACAGGTGGTCCCAACCTCGTTTCAGCAAATGATCCCCAGTGCGGGTGGCGATAAACCTAAATATGCAGTATTGTTATGACTCGACTGGATGTCAGCAATGAAAAAAGCCCCTCAGAGCACTCCTCAATAAAAACAAAATATTGTGTGCTAAGCCATATTTTCATTAAAATGGGGTTGGACGTCATTTTGCAAAACAGTTTGTTCTTCGACCCTCGTTAGCCGATCATTAATCACCAGGTGCCGCCCAGCACCACTGCAGCGACGACCGACGCACAAACGGGTCCCAGCCATCATTTACCGCCAGCTGCAGTGTGTGACGGACGCATCGGGGCCCCGAGTCCGGTAGGTAGGTCAGTGTGCGTTGTTGTTCAGTTTCCTGAAGAGTCTCCGCTCCATCAATTACTTTGTCTGCCTGGTAGACTCTCCTGCTCAGCTTTTTATAGAAAATATTGCTTCAACTTTAATAATACAAAGTAAATAGTTTGGAATATACTGCCTATGTGGTGAGGCAGTGAACAAACATTTGAAGAAAGAACGGGACTACGATGTCCTCACAAAGAACATGTTGTTGTCGATAAAACAGCCAGAAGACAGGTGGTCCCAACCTCGTTTCAGCAAATGATCCCCAGTGCGGGTGGCGATAAACCTAAATATGCAGTATTGTTATGACTCGACTGGCGAGTTTCCCTCCAGACAATCCGGAGACGGCTGGAGGGATTAGCGCATCTCGGCTAATTGTCTGAAATCTTATCTTTTTAGTCATCAAGTGCCATCAGGTTGAGTCTGAGAGGAATCCTGCACAGACCATTTAAAAATAAAAATGGTTTAGACTTAATCCAATGAACCCGTTAGCATTAGCCCACTGACAGCGTGTTCTGGTCACGTCATTAATTAAGAGGAAAATACTCCGATTAATTTTATTATCCACAGCAGGACAATTGTGATATTGCAGCAGAGTATAGCGGAGTATAGAAAGATGCAGAAATAAATAATAGGAGGCAAGTGAACTAGAATAAAGGACGTGGTATTAATATAATAGACTCTAATGCAAGAGTCAATGTGACATTAACTTAATATATTATCGGCTTGTGCATTATGTCTTGAAGGTAGAATTCACATATTTTCAGCCTTGGATATAGAGTGAAAAACACCTGCAGCTGATGTTCTCTGTGCCACGGTGACGTCAAGTATTTAGGGAGAGAAATAACTAGTAAACAACATCCATCAGCAGAAGGAAGTCAGAAGGGAAGATGTTCTACTTTAATAAAATAAAGACATTATATAAACTTACATAATCGGAAATAAAGAACCTAGGAGTAGTAATAGACTGTATTCCACGGTCCCTTGAGCATCTACAAATGTCTTTTCCTTCCAGCTGCAGAGAGAACTCGCCCAAATTGGAGATTAAAGTACAACGCACTAAAGAAACAATCAAAACATTCACATCTCGCCTTTGAAGCCTTAAATACTGTGAGGCTTTACGTTTATTTGATTTGTAAAATCACTGTAAAGCCAACGGAGTCGACAGAGAGACGCCAGCTTCGACGGCTGAAATGCAATTTAAGCGTTTTGCCGCTGCTGAAGAGATGGTGGTGATGATGATGATGATGATGATGATGATGATGTTGTGTACCTGGTGAAGACCGGGAGCTGGGACTGGATGACCTGCACCCTGACGATGACGAGCAGCAGGGTGCTGATGACGAGGACGATGAGCTTCAGCAGAGTTTGCAGGACGGCGTACGGGAAACCGTCTTTACCCTGCAGGACCTGGCGCAGGGTGTTCAGCAGCATGGGCAGCGTGAACTGAGGGGAGGAAGCAGGGGCGGGTCAACTAGACAGTGGGGCGCTTCAACTCAGACAGTGGGGTGGGTCAACTCAGACAGTGGGGCGCTTCAACTCAGACAGAGGGGCGGGTCAACTAGACAGTGGGGCGGGTCAACTCAGACAGTGGGGCGCTTCAACTCAGACAGTGGGGCGCTTCAACTCAGACAGTGGGGCGGGTCAACTCAGACAGTGGGGCGGGTCAACTCAGACAGTGGGGCGGGTCAACTCAGACAGTGGGGCGGGTCAACTCAGACAGTGGGGCGGATCAACTCAGACAGTGGGGCGGATCAACTCAGACAGTGGGGCGCTTCATCTCAGACAGTGGGGCGCTTCAACTCAGACAGTGGGGTGGGTCAACTCAGACAGTGGGGCGCTTCAACTCAGACAGAGGGGCGGGTCAACTAGACAGTGGGGCGGGTCAACTCAGACAGTGGGGCGCTTCAACTCAGACAGTGGGGCGGGTCAACTCAGACAGTGGGGCGGGTCAACTCAGACAGTGGGGCGGGTCAACTCAGACAGTGGGGCGGATCAACTCAGACAGTGGGGCGGATCAACTCAGACAGTGGGGCGCTTCATCTCAGACAGTGGGGCGCTTCAACTCAGACAGTGGGGCGCTTCAACTCAGACAGTGGGGCGGGTCAACTCAGACAGTGGGGCGCTTCAACTCAGACAATGGGGCGCTTCAACTCAGACAGTAGGGCGCTTCAACTCAGACAGTGGGGCGGGTCAACTCAGACAGTGGGGCGCTTCAACTCAGACAGTGGGGCGCTTCAACTCAGACAATGGGGCGCTTCAACTCAGACAGTGGGGCGCTTCAACTCAGACAGTGGGGCGCTTCAGACGCACAGAGGACTGACATATTTTGATGGTAAACATTTTTTGTATCTATTTTGCTATGCTATTAACGTATATGTGTATATATACGTTACGTTTGATTATATTTATCAAAGCCAAAAACAGGAAAAACTGAACTAATCGTCACGGGTCTTGAACAGATTATTTGTGAAGAATCCTTCAGTCAGGAAAAAAACAAAATCTAAGTTTAATTAATTAATAAAAAAAAGGCCAGAAAACGCCTTGAAACTGCTCGGGGTTCGTTCAGAACCAGCAGACATGCTAATCCTGGTGGCAGCTGCTTGTTAACACGGACGGCGTTTCGGAGGCGGCGCCTTACCCCTTGTGCCACAAACACTTCGTGGACGCAGCAGATGCCGATGACGGTGATCCCCTGCTCCTTGCACAGCGTCGCCGCCGCCACGAGGACGACCGTCAGCGCGATGGGAGCCCAAACTAGAAATACAGAAATAAAGAATATGCACAAACAGCCGGATACAAAACCTCCTACATTATATACAAAGAGGGGAAAACTCTCTGGACAGATTTCTGTGAAGATGCCGTGTCAAATCGGGAAATATCACAGTGATGCATTTGCCCTTCACGGATGAAATAACACTGTAACTGTAAAAAAAAAAAAAAAAAAAGTATTGTGGGCATTGTCAATCATTACAGGGGAATGGAAGCTATATGGATATGTATTTTGCACCGTGTGTCAAAGTGAAACACCATTACGCAACCCCCGAAACCCCAGTGCTATTTATACCACGTTGTCCAATTAAGGGGCGACAACCCGGTCACACACACTTTGATATGTTTGACTTTGTAACTTATGGCGCTTCCTGAACGGACCGTGGGCTTCAGTCTCAGTGAGGCCCATTAAGGAAGGAGGAGCATTTTCTGCCTTTTCAAGTCCTTCACAGATAACAGTCAGGCAGGCAACCCACACACACTTACAAGCCAGAGGAATGAACACACGTTGAAACCAGAGCCTGACCGATTTCCCCAATTTCAGCTTATCATCGATCTACGATATGGTATCTGTGAACCTTTATGACCGATAAGAGACCAGAAATGGCAGCACAGAAATGCAAAAGATAACTTCTTGGAGAAACAGTATTGCCATGTCGGACAAGTTATATTTAGATTCTGAAATAACCTAATTTAAGGGATCCTTAGCATTGTTGGTATGACAGTATTGGTGGGGCTGTAGTTAAAACTAAACAAGTCAATCCCACAGCTTGTTCTCATGGCTCATGAGCTTAAATTGTGAAATGGGGCGAACAAAGAACGAGAGCAATACAATGTGAATCCACTTAACGGTTTATGGGCCTCCATTATAGATGCTTACCGCATGTTGCAGTAAAAAGGAACTACAAAAAGGAACTAATGCAGCATGGAGATTTTCCTCAGGGTGCAATTATAGAAATAAATCCTCGCAGGTGTTTTATTTTTTTACGACGACAAACCACAACAAATCGCCGTGCTACGGGTTCCAGAGCACGGAGAACCGCGAACAAGCGGCCAGCATAGCGACCACACGCAGACAACAGGTGCGTCCGGATCAGACGTCTGAGCGACGAGGACCGTAACGCCGTCATCATCATCATCATCATCATCATCATCGTTATGGTCAACCTCAGGCCACGGGCGCGCTTTTGAACGATTCCATTTTAATCTCCCTGAGCTGCCGAGCGGCCAGGAGCTCCTGGAGCCTGACATCGTCGCCACGAACCTCCTTATTCACACAAACATTCGACTGCTGACTATTACTGCTTATGAATGAATGAATGAATGAATGAATGAGGAGGAGGAGGACCACCAATTAATCAGAAATACACTATACTTTGCTAATGTGGTAAATGACTATTCTGAAATATATTCTTCTTGTCGTGCAGTTAAAAGTGGGAATTTTGGAGGGTGTGTCCCGCGTCTGTTCAGTGTTTGCAATAATGTCTTAATGGAGGAAAATGAATCCAGCACGTCTTGTTCATGAGACGTAGTTACTAGTTAGGGGGGAATGGTGACCAGTTAGGGGGGAATGGTTACTAGTTAGGGGGGAATGGTGACTAGTTAGGGGGGAATGGTGACTAGTTAGGGGGGAATGGTTACTAGTTAGGGGGGAATGCGAGAGACGTACCGATGGAGTGGTCTGCGCTGGTTGACTTTGTGTAGGCCAGGAAAGCAGCCAGGAGAAAGATTGAAGAAAGAAGTTCAGCTCTGCCGACCACACCGGTGACCTGACGAGAAAGAAGAGAATGAAGCGACAACAGTCAGTACGGCTGCAAACCCCCCATCTATAAATGATCAGGCTGTTTACAACGGCAGGGAGCATTATGGGGGCATCCGGACCCCATAATGCTCCCTGCCGTTGTAAACAGCCTGGAAGTTATTTTTGAGCCGACAGGAAACAATTGCTGATGATGCGTTTGCTCGTAAACGTGCAAAGTGAGATGTGTTTGTAGTTAGATGTACTACTGCGAGTATGTTGAGGATAAATTCCGGCTTTGTGACTAATCTGCGGTTTGTTTTAATCTCCGGCTAACGCTTTACATGTGTTTTTATTGTGATGTCAAGTCTCAGATTTAGGAAGATTGTCTTCATCAAAACCAAAGTCGGCGTCGGCTTCGGCGCTTCCCTGCCAACACGCGAGCGCTTCTCTCCAGGGTTCAAGCAACCGCCGCAGATAAACCCTCCAGTACCTCGAGGAAACAACAACAGAGAATTCCTCGCCGTTCTCCTCTCTTTGAGAACGCTACGTGTGTTCTGCGATTGGCAGGAACCAGAGTGTTGAAGCCCTGAATCCAGTTGTGAAAACAGGTCTAGTCGGGGGGGGGGGGGATCTTCTCAGCGGACGACGACACGTCTCTGTGAAGCAGCCTCTCTCTGACATTCACGCCTGTCATGTTGTGTAAATGATGACTGCCCTCGTGTGGAAGAAATAACATTCACACTTCATCTACACACCACACACACGTCTGTCGATTGAGATGGGAGATGTGGATTGAACATCAACGCCGCACAAACACCGACCTGCTCTCTTATGAAAACATAAAGCCTCTGTGCTGCGTCCACAGTCTTAGTTTGAGAACACCGGTGGCTTTTACACATATTAAAAAGTACAGAGTTATTGAAATAAGTACAGAGCTACTTCATGCTATCATTTCATCACAGCGGCCTTCATAACTTAAAACGCTGATTCGCTCACATAACATCTTTTTTTTTTTAAGAAGGAGAAAATAGATTCAGATGTAACAAGGAAGTCTGATCCAATCCATTTTGGTTTGTTGTGCGTGTGTGTGTGTGTGTTTGTTGTGGTGCAGTGTTTTCCCAGTACTGCCATTTTAGAGCCTTAATATACCGTGGAGCACACTAAATGATTTGATAAGGTAATACTTATAAACCTGAAGTCCCCATTCAAAAAGACTGATAAAAAAAAGAAGAAAAAAACTGAGAAGACACGGGACACACAGGGACCCTTTGTACGCACTTATCATGAAGGGACCTTCAGTGCTTGGAGCATAACTCAAAAACAAATGATCCGTTCAGAGGGAGAGATTCCAGACGGCGATAACATGAAGGGCATTCGCTGGACTAACTCTAAAGGCTCATTTGTGAGGCAAATTGTTTCCATTCATGAAGTCTGAGAGACTCTGCATAGATTAGAGAACACCGTGAGGAAGAGCGGTGCATGCTGTGTAACAGTAGCGCTCCGCCGCGAGAAGCAGAGTGTTTTCTTTGTTTTTTTTCTCCTACTCTTGTCAGGCCCTGTCTGGTCATCAGTTCAGCTGTGTTGAATAGGATGAATTACACGCCCTAATTGGGGGAAGAGGTTATTTCAGACGCTTCAAGACCAGAACAAGATCAAGTTCAGATGATAAACAATAAGCAAAAAGCTTTTTTTGGGGTTTCCGATCGCGTTCAATGACCTCGATGGTCCCGATAACATTCACGCCGAGCGGCTGGAACAACTAACTTTCCATTCAGTGGAGGAAAACAACGTCCGTAGTCGGAAGTAGAGGCCTGATAATCGTTGCTGTAGTAACAGAAGGGGGTTTAAATGACAGTTAACGGTAACTTGAGTTGACTTAATCCCGTTATAAGAGAGTTAAAAGCACGCATGGAAACGCAGTCCACAGCGGGACGGGATGTCTTGGAGGCCGTGGTCAAAGCCGGTCAGGCCGTGAGGGGCGGGGCCTAACAACAAGCCACACAGGGAGTCGTCCACCATACTATTTACTGTCACTCTTTTTTACGTCATAAAAACATTGTGATCAGGATTTGTTCAACCCAATTTAAGCTCAGGTTGAATGTTAAAGTCAAACAGAGGAGTGGTTCACTGCTTTGTGTGGACGGTGGCACGGCAAGACCATCCGTCTGCCGCTTTCAATGTACTTATAACTCAATGTACTTATAACTCAATGTACTTATAACTCAATGTACTTATAACCTCCGGTTTGATGGACATCTGGGGAAGGAGCCTCCATTTAGAGCTTTACTTATAAATGCTTGGTATTTCCTGCCTAGGAGCGAAGAAGTCATATGCTACTTCTTAAAAAAAACAAAAAAAAAACAGTACATGACCCCACGCTGCACTGGTGGAAACTAAAAAAGTCCAGCCCACAAAGCCCATTCATTAAAAACAATAACTAACAGCCAATATTGCCTTATTTTTATACATGTTTTACCTTAAGTTTATTGTTATTCTGTGTGTTAGGAGGATTTAGCAAAATAAGCGTTTCATTGTATAGAATAACTGTCTGTTATGTGTGCATATGACAATAAAAATATCTTGAATCTTGTCTGCACACTGCCGTTTAAAAGTTTGGGATCGCCTGCCACAGAAGCTTGATTCATTGTGACTACTCTTTGTTTTTTAATTGTCTTTCGTGCTGGAGACGTGGATCCATCTTAACAACAGAAAACAACTAAAATAATCTGTAAATTTCGCATCAAAAGTGTGCAGATTTAAATAACAGGATACAGTATCGGTGTCAAGTGCAAGATTGATATTACAAGCTGGAACATGGGAACAGCATTCTCCCCTTTCATCTAAAATTGTGGGGACATCCGCTCAAAGATGTCATTATTTAAATCTTCTTCTTCTTTTGAGCCCAAAACTATTTAAAATGTAAATAGTACTTTTGTTATCTGAATTCTACTCTTTTGTCTTTGTTTTGTACTATTGAAGGAAAGAAGAAGAGAAACATCAATATATCAGGTATCCGGTAAAGTTATTAACGGCGGCGTGAAGTTATTTTCTGCCGTTACATTACACAACATACATTGCCTTGACCCAGTGCGTGTATACTTACAGCTTCAGTGTGGATGGGGTGCACCGCAAACAGCAACGCCGCCACCAAGCTGGAGGTCTTGTCCAGGAACAGTCGGCACACTCGCAGGAACAGCACGCAGACCGCGGCGTGCAAAACGACGTTGAGCAGGTGGTAGGAAGCCGCGCTCAGCTCGCTGAAGATGTAGTTCAGCCGAAAGGTGAGAACGGTCAGCGGCCGGTACGACTTGTGGCTCCTCTCCTGTAGTTGAACGAGCACAATATCTCAGTTGACGGACATTAAACAACCTTCAAAGAGTTTTTGCTGTAATCTAAATTATACTACTAGTACTAGACTACTGTGATAAAAACATAGCAGCGCTGGTGATGATATTGACATTTCTTACGACCGGCAGCCTCTTGGTAAAAGCGTAGCACCCACCCATCGGTTCCCCCTCAGGTAATCACCGTAGTTTGTACCGTTAGCGGTTGAAGCACCGTTATCTACGAGTTGCCGGTTTTTAGAGCAATCAAAATGTTCCCAATCTTAGCAATTTTAAAGTCAAGTGAATATGAGGAGGTTGCAAATGAAGTTTGAGACATGCCACAGTGTAAAATAAAAGTAATTCTGATAAACCACAGAGGTGCATCATAGACCGTGAGTTACCTCAGCCATGGGTGTTCCCCAGAAGTCATTGAGGAACAGGTTGCGCAGAGAGGTCGCGGGCCGCAGGTCCTTGTTGTCAAGGATTGCCGAGACGTCATCAAACACAAAGCCACATGACACACTGTTCCAGTAACACCCCACCACCAGTCCAGTCAAAAGTAAAATCTCCTTCCATGACACGACAGCCATGGCCGACCAAAGCCGTCATTGATCACTGTGCAGGAAGACAAAGGGGTTTGACAGACATTCAAATGAGCAGACAATGAGCATGCAGCGGGAACTTGTAGATTGGTTATCGATTGGACTCAAATTAAATCATTCAATCATACAGACAATGCTTGGTCGGGCAAGATTACGAAACCTCATATAGGAAGCATGTTACAGCAAGTAATGACCATGTTTGTTTTTTTGTACTGCTCTTATGTAGATTCCTTGTCACAATTCTCAATACTCACCGTTATGGTGGTTTAAGCCCTGTGGTGGTAACACCCTCACTTTTAGCACTCTTATAATCTGCCAGCCTGTTTAGGTTTAGGGATAGACAGCTTTATTAATCCCCAATGGAGAAACTCGTTTGTCACTAAAAACGTCTACAGACAACAATAGAGTCATACAGTCAACAATAGGCACAGTGCACAACAGACAAGACACATTACAGAGATTAAATAACACCAGAATGCCATATGAGACATGATTGACATCAGAAAGATGCTAAATATAAAAACCACAGTTAATTTCGGGTGGTTTTATTCTAGTTTCGAATGCTGGAGTATAATCTGGCAGATGAATTACCCGACAAGTATAACTACAGCCCACATGCCGATGACTTTACAGTAACAGCTGGCTGCAAAAAAAAAGAGGAGCAAAAGCAGTGGAGGGTGGACCGTCACAGCTATCAAGAACATTATGCAAGTTAACACTATCCTCTTTTACATAGCTATCCAAGGGCAGGCATTGGGTCAAACGAATGAAACCCACGTTGCTATCGCGGTAATATAAAAGTAGAAAAACAGCACCCAAAATAGCAATTTCTGTCCGGCTGCTGCAGCATATCATTTAGCTAGCGATAAAGCAGCTAGCTAGCGCTAACCAGGTTGATAGCAGTCTTTGAGACGGATAAGATGGCGTTGAAGGACTTTTTTTATTTGTATTTCCTACCTACCGTGTCTATAAAAAGGGCGAACGGTGACTGCAGAGGTGATATCAGACACTCTGAATGCTTTAACAGCTAGCGTTACACAGAATCCCGATAGAGGTGCTCCACTTGTGAAATGCTAACGGTTGCCCCGACGCGTCATCACTATCACTTCCGGGTTCAGAGGTGAGCGCGCGAGTTAAAATGTCAGCCCGGGACGGACTCGTTGTTTACGTGACTGATGCGAAACTGTTAAAAATGCGAGTAATGAGTGCTTTGTTGTGACTCTTAGCTCCGTCGTTGCTCTACAGTTTGTTTAACTAAGTGTCGACTAGTCGTGTTTTTACTCGCTCTATCTCCTTGTGGACTATCTTAATTAGCTAGCTAACGCTAACGAAGTGACTGCTGCTATTTTGTTAATTTATTTTGTAGGTTTCATTTAGTATAGTTTGTTTGTTTTGTTGAATGTTGCATTTTTATATATTTTTTAATTTTAAATAATATAAGTAGTACTAGCTACTACTTCCTGATCCACTCTCCATACCAGTTGGTGGCTATAATGCACCATTTAGCGTTAGTTGCTTGCCATCCGCCAATAAACTTCGAAGAAGAAGAAGAAGAAGAAGAAGAAGAAGAAGACTGCTGGAGTTGTCAGCGGTAACCTAGCAGCCGAAGCAACGCGTCGTCATGGACACCGCAGGATGAACCGTTAGCCTTATATTTTCCATCCGGGTCATTGAGCGACGTTAAATACCCTACGTCACGCACACTTAACATACAGCTAGCGGTTTGTGTCGAGCGTTAGCTCAACGTAACGTCCCCCGTAACGTAACGTCCCCCGTGACGTCGTCACAAATGCAGTTTCCACTTAGTTCAGTTTAGCTAACATCTTCACAAACGCGCCAAGATGCCCGCTGCTCTTGAGTGGGATAAAGTGACCCGGATTGACCCGGCGAGCCTCTTTGAATATGACAAAACCCAACTGGAAGAGGTCGTCGGCATGCTTGTTTTGGTAAATTGTCAACACTTTTAACGCCAATATCCATTGCATATCTAATATGTATTACAGTTGCAACGCTCCTCTGGTTTAAGTGAACGTTTACAAGTTGGTGGCTGCTTGCAGAAGGAAGGACTAGTGTCCTGCTGATCTGAGATCAGTGTTAGTGGTGTCACAGCTGTTAACCTGCTTAATCTCACATGGCACATTACATCTGTAATAATCCACCCTGAACTCAATGCACATCCAAAGTGAGTGCTGTCATCTGGGCCTGAGTGAGTCCTTTAATTGCATGTCGCTGTAATATATATTTATACCTTTTAGGTCCATGTTTTTGTGCTGTTTTGGAATATTATCATGAGTTCAAATGACTGTATTTGACCTCTTTTCTTTCCCCCACTTCAACCCATAAAGACAGAAGAATGGGAGGTGAAGGATAAAACTCCAGAGAACATTATTCAAGTCCTCCAATTGTTTCAGACCCTGTTGAAGGTATTCAGTTGTGTTATTGCTATATTCTGGTATCTAACACATCTAACAACAACAACCCCACTAGTATGCATAACGTATTTCAATAAGAAATACTATTTCCTTTATAACTACTGACTTTAGTTCTTATTATTGCTTTGCTGTGTATTGATTATATTCTCTGAGCATGTGATGTATCGCAATGAAAACAATTTAGGTTTCTCATTTTAGACGTCGTTGTCTTTTCCTCTGCCCGTTAGATCAGAGACAGAGAAGCTGCGTTTGGCTCCGTCATTCTCGAACGAGCCGGTGAGAAACACGGGAAAATCGGTAAGCGCAGAGATCAAGTTTGGTACTCAGAATGTGTCGTGTGTTACATTTTTTTTGCTTTTCCAAGAGCCGAGTTTACATCGTTGCTCGTCTGCCCCTTTGTAGAAAATGAACTCCTCACCAAGGTGTCGAGGCTGGAGCGGGAGCTCAAGGTAAAGCGGGTCCCCGTCTCTCTGTGGATTTGTCTAGACTCTACACGCCGCGTGTCAAAAACAAAACACACGTGCGTCCAGCTGGAGATCCGGTGTTTTACTTCCGGCAACTGTGCTAAATCCTTTAGCCAATCATAGAGCGTGACCCTGGCTACAAGGGGATTGGTTGTGGTGACCTAAGAAGATTACAGCTAATTCCTTACATGCACACACAGCGCATTATTAGGTGCAACTTGATTATTATTATTTCATTGTTTTTCCAGGTTTGTACGTAATCAGACTTGTTGGCACTCCCAGCACTTTAGCACACTGAAAGCAAATGAATCCTGTTTTTAGGACTTGGTAAATGACAGCGTGTGCATACATCAGTGCTGTGAACAGATGGCGGTGCTGACGGCAGACTAAGAGGTTTTCTCGGTGGGGGTTGTTTGGGTGTTTGTTCGTCTCGTTTCCGGTCCAAGACGACTCAGCAGACCGGCAGAGGGCCAGACACCCGTTTTCTGCGAGATGAGATTCGGCAGCTCGAGACCCAGCTGGAGCAGAGGGAGAAAGAGTTGACCCAGTTAAAGAGGGAAATGGGCAAGGACAAGCAAAGCAACGAGGAGGTATGAGCACGTAACCCGTAACTCCCACGCGGAGCGCGGGACCACGGGTTCAGTATTCAGTATTCAGTCACATCTCAGCTCAGTGGTTACACATTTGTCTCGGCAGTGAGCTCGGCACACATAAGACTATTTAAGAATAGTTTTTGCCCCTCAGTTATTCATGGGACAAGATGGTGCAAGTGTGTTTTATTGAACTGCATGTAGTCAATTAATGAATATACTCAAGTCATGAATAATTTGTTGTAACAAAGAATTTTTTTTTTTTGTCAAATGTAGTTACAGTTACATACATTATATATTTTTTGCTTTAATAATCTTCTGAGCCATTGTCTGCTTAGTCACGCTCCATTGATTGAGGCCACGTCCACACTCACTAACTCCGTTTTAAAACAAAAATGATGATACCAGACGGCGTATCGGCATCGTTTTTGACGTCTTGTTCACGCAGAATCTTTGTAAAAGTACGCTGGGTTTGCACGTGACGGCATAAACAGGAAACAGATGTTCGACACACAGCTGTTGGTTTAGTTGCAGAAAAATACCGCGGAGAGAGAAAAACGGTAATGGCGGAAAAAGAGGGACCAGAGATTTCTTCCCTGTTGCTCAGAGTCATGTGATCGAGGCGTGACGAATCAGGGAAGGATGCGTCGTGAATGCTGAGACCCAATCAAGTAGCGAACGCGGGCGTCTAGTCTACGCATCATCGTTTCCAAACGTCTCCGTTTACGCCCGTCCACGCCAGGACGCGACCCCGGCGTTTTCAAGCGTATCCGTCCTCGGGAGCGCTTCCAAACGGCGGCGGCGTGCGGACGCTCGGTGTAAACGTAGAAAAAGATGTGCAGTTAAAAAAGGTATTAGTGTGGACATGGCCTTTACAGTACACAGGACAATAAACAGGAGCAAAGCAACTGCCATGTGCAAATGTAACGTATGTCTGTGGCGGTTGAATCCCACGCTGCGTTTTCTGCATTTCTCTCCGTTTTTTGTTTTTCCTAGTTGGTTGTCCGAGCAGAGGAGGCCGAGGGTGAGGCCAAGAAGCTGAAGAGAGAGGTATGTGGCCGCTGGCGCTACATCATGAATATTGTAAAGAGTGATTCATCACTTTTTCAATCCAACATGTATCCATGCTTAATTTAAAGCTTGTGTGCTCTGCCATCATGGATGCTTTCCAACAATTCATCTTGTCTCTCTTAATCTCTCTCCTTTTATTGGCATAGCTAAAAAAGCTTAAGAAGAAGGTAAGACGTATAGTTTGTGAAACAAGAGTAGGTTCAAGCTATTTGAAGTCAGTCCGACAGTGTTGTAGTTGTAGAAAGGTACAGGAGGACACATTTAAAAAACCTCTGGTCATTTATTGCACATGTATTACTGCTGCAGAATTGTCATGATACTGTTTTGAAAGCTTAATGTAGAACTCCACAAAAGGTAAGAGCGTAAGGAGGCCAGTAGCGATGTTGTTAGAATGCATGTCGTGTATTTATGTGTATGATAACTTAACAAATAGTGTAGTTTCCCTCTGTTCTAGTATAAAGAGAAGTGGTAGATTTCCTCGTAGTAAAGTATGTTCAATATATTTAAAATATAGATTCAATAATGTTAAAGATTGTCATGCTAAGAAATCCAAAGACTGGACATAAGTGAGTTATTCCAATGTCATCATTATTTATGTATATAATTTATTTTTCTTGATTTAATTGATTTAATTGGCCTGTAAAAATGTCAGAAAAAGAAAAAAACATGCCAATCACAAGTTCCCTAGAGCCCAAGGCCATGTCTTAGAAATGGCTTGTCAAAAAAAAATATACTTAATGCACTAAGATAAAAGACAAAATTATTCCACAAGCTGGAATCCGATGTTGTTGTTTTCTTGCTTGAAAAAAGTATTAGATTATCAAACTTGTTGCATAGTTTTCTGTTAATGGAATAATCTATCACCCCAACCAACGGATTCAGACCCAAGCACAAGACCAATCGGTTGTTCGTCATTAACCGTACATGCAGATGAGTGTGTGGCCTCAGGGCACCGGGTCCACACTGATCCTGTCCCCGCTGCACCACCACAGAACGAGCAGCTGCAGCAGGATGTGGACTTCTACCGCGGGGAGCTGGACCAGCAGGAGCCGCTCCCGTCCAGAGACGAGAACGCCGAGACCCAGATGAAGCTCACCTCGGCCAACCGGCAGCTCTACCAGTGCCTGGAGGACCTTCAGGTACCCGGACATCGATTAGTCTGCTCTGCCGTGTGCTGGATGAGGCAACAGACCGCTATTTATTATTATTATTATTATTATTATTATTAAAAGATCAGCGTTGGGGTCAAATAATAATGTACCTTTCTAGTACAGGGTTTTTACGGTCATGGAAAACCTGGAAAAGTCATGTCATGCCCCAAATGTTTTGTAAAAGTCATGTAAACGTGTTGAAATAATGAATACGCTTTTAAAAGAAAGACTCAAAATATAAGCAGGCATACATACAGGCATCTATATAAATGTTTATTCTTTTAATCAAAATATTGTCTCATTCATTTGTGTCATTTAAGGTTTACTGTATGCTTTGTGTTCTCATTGTTAGTTTAAATACTACATTTACTCACTTTTTACTGTTTACACCCAGATTTCACTAAATGTTTGTCATGGACATTTGGGTTAAAGTCATGGAGAAGTCATGAAACCCATTGGTCAACATGTGTATGAACCCTGTTGCTACTTATTCATATGTTTTCATCTGTTTTTATGAACTGCATTTTGCACTGCGGACCTGAACATGTGAAGGAAAAATTATTTTTGGTGTCTTATTAGCGAACCGAGGATGAGAACGCACACCTGAAGACGCAGAACGAGCAGATGCAGAAAAGCCTGGAGGAGTCGGTGAGGGAGATGGAGAAGATGACGGACGAGTACAACAAGATGAAGATCGTCGTGCAGCAGACGGACGCCATCATGGATCAGCTCCGGAAAGAGAGGGATCACGCTAAGCTGCAAGTAAAGAACCGCCTCAATGAACTGCTTCTTCTCTGTGTTCCTCTCCCACCCATATATGTGTGTGTGTGTGTGTGATGTATATTTGTATACCTGACGTTTGTGGTTTCACTGCCCGAGTTGTGTGTTTTTGCCGTGCAGGTCAGGGAGCTAACGGATAAGTTTCATAGCGTGACTGAAGAGGATGACACAATTATGGCAGCAGTCAACGCCAAAGTGGAGGAGTGGAAGGTGAGCGTTCATCAAATGTCTCCAACTCTCAGCGAGGCACCACTCGTCGGTTCTTTATCTTTAAAGCCAGGCGCACTTAGAGAGATACGCGCAATAAAGGACGAGAGAAGAATTTTAAGCCTTTCAACCTTTTGACCGCAGGACAGTACTGAAGGGGGCGGAGCTACTTTCTGAAGGCCGGGGAAATATTGTGTGAGGTTTTCTGTCCCGAATGCCACTGATTAATTGAAGACATCCCTCAAGGCTGCGATAACTTCTGCATTATCAAGTATTGTAGTGTCAACCAGTCTGAAAACGTTAAATACAGCGAGTGTGAAGAGAAGAGCCTGAGTGTCACGGAAATACAAAATCAGTTCAACGTCCAGCAGATAGTTTGAGACGTTTACATCCCACCTCTGCTCCGCTTCTCTGCAACACCCAGGCAAACATCACACGGGGAAACTACTCTTTTTTTTTGTACTGGGCTAATTTGCCATTGCTTCACAGTTCTTATCGTTATCAAAACACACCTATTTTTAGGCCTCTGCCCGAAAATGTCATCCCCAAACTAAAAAGGGTGTATCTCTGCAACCACTAGTGCTATTTGGATAATGTTGGTGTTATAATAAAATATAACACACACATATATATATATATATATATATATATGTGTGTGTGTGTGTGTTACTGGTTAAGAGTAAATGAAGATGACACACAGAAGAAAATGAAAAGGCTTCAGGTCCACCTATAAAAATAATCACTTTCAGGATGATTATTTCTTTGAAATGATGCAGCTGTAAGGTCCAACTCTAACCCAAATCATACTCAATATGTGAACATTCTCTAACCCAAATCATAGCTCAATATGTGAACATTCTCTAACCCAAATCATACTCAATATGTGAACATTCTCTAACCCAAATCATAACACAATATGTGAACATTCTCTAACCCAAATCATAACACAATATGTGAACATTCTCTAACCCAAATCATAGCACAATATGTGAACATTCTCTAACCCAAATCATAGCTCAATATGTGAACATTCTCTAACCCAAATCATAACACAATATGTGAACATTCTCTAACCCAAATCATAACTCAATATGTGAACATTCTCTCTGCAAAGGTTGACTTTGATAAAGTGAAGCAGAACAAAGTTAGAGAGGGTTTAGAACAGAGAACATTCATATATTTCAACCATATATTTCACTTGTATATTACTTTCGGTGTTCAATACATCCAAATACAGCAGTTTTGGGCTTTTTTCCACAACAAGCTATGATTTACAGATTTATATGTGCACATCATCGTGCTCATTGAGTCGGAACATTTCTAAAAGCCCATCATGGCCCTTTCCACTGTGATGATTCACATGATCTCTTCCTCCTCACACAGAGAGCGCTCTCCGGGAAGGACGATGACATTTTGGTGTACCAGCAGATGATCCGCGACCAGCGGGGGAAGCTGCGCTCGGCCCAGCTGGACTTGGACAAAAGCAACATTATCGCCTTGCAGCAGGTCTGTCCCACAACACGGGAGATATTAATCCCCTTTTTGATCATAGTCTTTGGAGCACCTTACCCCACGAAAACAAATCTGATAAAACAGTATCATATGTGGGTCATAAAAGGCTTTGAACTTATCAGAGCCCACATACGAAGACGAAAATCCTTATTTTGACGTGGAACATCGTTGTTTTTATGCCCTTTGGAGATGGGTAGGGGGTTCCTGACCCGGAGCTGATTGACATTTTATGTTTTTCCACCTATCTGTTGTGTCTTTCCCGCCTTCTACGTTCTCTCGTTGCCTTGACATGCTTTATCAACCTGTCCTCCCTTCCATCTCTCTCTCGCTGCTCGGGCCCAGGTCATATTTGAGCTCTGCAGTGTAAGTTCCATCTGTGCTGATCCTATCACCCTCACCACCTTTTTTTTGTTGTTTTTCATTTCATAAATGTCCTTAATGTTGAAAGTGCAGATGATTCAGGGTGCTAAAGCTCGGCTCGGCCTTTCACATAAATTCTCCTAATTCTAAATTGCTGGTGAATGTCTTGAAGGCCGTCCAGGAGAGAGACAATCAGATCAAGATACTGAGCGAGCAGGTGGAGCAGTACACGGGGGAGATGGAGAAGCACACCCTGCTCATCGAGGAGCTGAAGACGACCACGAAGAAAGACAAAGGTGGGTTGTTTCGCTGTTTAAAGAGAACTGGCAATGTGTGCAACAAAGACGGCTGTGATGAACTTAAGGCCGCAGAATGTTCTGTCCAGGGACGTCCCGATCTGATCTCCAAGATCAGTATCCGGGCCGTTCCGATCCCTCGTTTTTCACGCCAGTTGTCACTAGGGGTGGGAATCACCAGAGGTCCCACGATTCGATTTTATCACGATACTTGGGTCCCGATTCGATACTACTATACTATAATACTATCACGATTCTGCGATATATTGAGTATTACGATTTTTTATTTTTTTTTTCACCGCAAATTGTCTCCAAAGGAAAACCTTTTCAACATATTGTATTGTATCATTTTCAGTCTGTTCATCTCACAATGTTCATCTCACAACTTTCATAAATGTTGCACCTGACAAACTGAACTGCTTGTGTTACAGTCTGCATAGTCACGTCATTTAAGCTGGACGCGCCAGAGAGGGGGCGGGGCTTATCTCTGTAGTTTATCGCCGTGCAAAGAGTTTTCATTTCTGCCTCCAACATGAAAATAACTACTATTTCTGGGTTATACTTGTTGTGGAAATCCCAAAGAGGTCGGAGCATCAAACGCCGTCGTGTCTGGGTTCATAATATTACTTCTCCAGGAACTGCGTCGGGATGACGGTGTTACGGCTCAACAGGCGGCCGTGTTAACTGGTGACTTCCGGCCGGAAGTCACCAGTTAACACGGCCGCCTGTTGAGCCGTAACATCGGCCGCTTCCAGCGCTACGAGAGCAGCAGCAGCCAGTTTGATTCATGCTGAGTTAACAGCTGTGCAGCAGCGCCGCTGTTTGAGTGACAGGAAGTCCAGAGAGGGAGAGAGAGAGGGGGAGAGAGGGAGAGAGGGAGAGGGAGAGAGGGAGAGAGAGGGAGAGAGAGGGAGAGAGAGAGAGAGGGAGAGAGAGACCAAAAAGATGAGGGAGGTGTTGTTATATTATTCTTTGTAAAAGAAAAACAGCTTGAATGCTGGCCTTCTTTTCTTAATACAATGAAGGACTGTTCAAATGTCAGGCAAAAACACTGCATTGGTTTTGATAACTTATAATAGACTTGGAGTGTGCTGATTTATATCTAAGAAAATAACCGGAGTGTGTCTCTATCGACATGCTGCATATTCAATAAATGACTAGAGAGGTGGGGATCCGGGGGAGAAGAACCAGACATCTCTCAGAACACGTTTTCATTGGCGTCGCTTTACATATTTTAGACTGGAATCAATTAATTGGACAAATAGTTCAAAAGGTACATGCATTGCCAGGTCACCTGAGGTAAAGTCTGTCCACCATCACTCGTCCCCCGTCTGCGTGAACGAGGCCATTTTAAAGCGGCAGGAATCGGTTTTCTTTCATAAACGATGGATCAAAAGATTGTGACGTGAAAGCGATGACTTGTGTTTCCGGTCCGGTCTCGCGCCGCTAATTAGGGTCGCAGAGCGTTCAGAAGCTGAAGAGACAAGCGTTTCCTCGGGAGTTGCTCGAGGTGGATCTTTAATCACAAGATCCGCACCCCGGCTGAGGGAAGGAAATATTCAGCTTTCCTTTTGTGGGTTGCCAAAAAAAAGTTTAGTTTTGGCAATGGGTCCAAGGTTGCAGTAATATCACTCCTAAATGCCAAGTTTGTCTTTACTCATCTCGCATATCAGTTCAATCTCAGCCGTTTAATAAATAAAGCATGACCTTTTGCTCATGAGTGATTGCAACTGTCTTTTCATAAATGATGTTTGTAATTTTAGGCTCCCTGCAGATGAAAATTAGCCTCCCTGGCTAACTCTGCAGGGTTCTTACGGTCATGGAGAACCTGGAAAAATCATGGAGTTTTAAAATGGTTATTTCCAGGCCTGGAAAAGTCATTGAAAAAAATAAAATCCCAAAAGTGTAGTAAAAGTCATGTAAATGTGTTATATTCATGTGTTCATGTCGTTCATTTACGCTGAGTTTGAAATAATGAATATGCTTTTAAAAGAAAGACTCAAAATATACACTTTTTACTGTTTACACCCAGATTTCACTAAATGTTTGTCATGACATTTGGTTTAAAGTCATGGACATTTGGTTTAAAGTCATGTAATCCATTGGTCAGAATGTGTATGAACCCTGACTCTGGCTAACTTCCAGTTGTACTGTTGATCGGTGTGCATTGTCCCTGCAAAATGAATAAATAAACTAACTTCCATTCCTGGTTCTAGGCCTCCCGTCGTCCGTGCAGCAGAGGAAAGTGGAGGAGCTGAAGTCCAAGCTGGAGGCCGCGGACACGAAAGCAGTGGAAGCGGCGCGTGTGGTAAAGCTTGCAGAAGCTCACGCTGAAGAAAAAGACAAAGCGCTCATTGAGGCCTCAAACCGCTTGAGCCAGTACGAGTCTGTGAGTCTGCGAACAACCGCTCTTTCTCCTTTTAATGTTTAAACTTTTGGCTTACTTCAAGGATTTAAAACAAAAACTCAAATCGAATGAATTAAGACTTAAATTGCCAGAAGCAAAGCAAACGTTTTTTTTGTTTAATTCATTGTCAGTTGTTTCTTTTTAAAGACATGGAAATGACGATGTGACTGTGGTGTGATCAACATGCTTTTTAGGGTCCACAAGCTAAGTGTTTGTCTTCGCCCTTGTCTAATCCCGGGAACAATACTCGCTGTTTGATGGTTTGGTAATCGCAGCTCTGCCTCTGTACCACAGGGCACTTATGGTCTGGAAGCTGCCATCGCAGAGATCAAAGAGTGTAAAAACCAAATTAAAGTGAGAGATCTTGAGGCAGAGGCCTTGACCAAAGAGATCAACCAGCTTGAGATGAGAATCAACGACCTCATGGACGAAAACGAGGATTTTCGAGAAAAACTAGGTTTGTTTCCCGTCTTGTAATTTCTGTTCCCTTCTCTCGGTCTATTTAGAGACCGAGTGGCCCGCAGCTGGGGAATAAGTACAACACATTGTTTGACTTTTTCCATGACTCTCAAGGCCTGGGACCAAAGCAGGAAGTGGATCTCACAGCGTTCAGGCGGGCAAAAGATCTCAGACAGCGGCAGTACAAAGCGGAGAACCAAGTCCTCACCAAAGAGGTAAAGACGTGTGACGGCGAGGGTTTGAACCGCCGCTCCGTGTGTTCTGAGCACCTCTCACCTCCGACTGATTTCATTTCTAGATCGAACGACTTGAAGAAGAGCGACTGGAGCTGAAGAAACACGTCAGACGCATGGTGAAGGAAAGAGGTGAAGCGTTGGATTAAATAACACCAATTATGGTGTTAATTATTATTTTGTATTTGTTAAAAAGTGGTTGCCACAGAATTAGTATTTAATTTGCCAATGGCAGCCCGTATGCTGCGTTCATATTTACCGAGTCTGTTTATTCGCTGGACAATAAAAGTGCGTTCACGACAAACGCGGCGCGAATATTTGCGACGCATCAAAGGGGGCGTGGCTTATCTCCGTTGCTTCTCTCCATGAAAAGGGCTTTCATTTCCGCTATCGACCATGGAAGAAATAACCATTATTTCTGCGTTATACTTGTTGTGGAAGTCCCAAAAACGTCTAAATTTCACAGACTCTTGTCTGGCTTATCTCCGTAAAAACAGACACCGTTTCCTTCATCCAGCATGGAAATAACCGCTAGTTCTGCTTTGTACTTGTTGTGTAAACTCCACATACGTGGGAACATCAACCTCCATGGTGTCTGGGTTCATAATAATAATAATAATAATAATAATAGTTAGGTGTGTACAGCATCAGTGAGGTAAAATGTTCACTTCAGGGCGGTTCCGTTGGCCGGTTCGTGACAGGATGACTTCATCCCCGCTTTCTGTTATCCATCTCAGGGAGAGCGAGACGCACACCTGGCCTCCGCTGAGTCCACGGTTCTAGGTTACACATGTTTTGAGATATCAACCTTTTTAATTTGATCTCACAGCATAATTTGTTTTGATCACTGCTGCAGCACAATGGTGATTGATTTAAAACTGCAACAAGTCCTTCCGGGTGAAAGCCGCTGACAGCGAGTGACAAACAACACCTCTGTTGTTTTGTGGACAAGGTGCTGAATCAGCGCTCGAGGCAGGTGCCTCAAAACCAAAGATGGCTCAAACAAAAAGGTCTCATTTAGGGTTGCACACCGGCTGCGTTCACAGGGATCCCGCAGTCCAGCGTCGTGGACGACGACCACGACGGCCGGACCGGACAGCGGACGCTGACACGAAGCAGCGCTCACACAGACGGAGAGGTCCGACTCAAAGTAAGCTCAGGACATGTCAACTTCAATCGAGGCCCAGTGGTTCAAAGAAGCTTCCTGATGGCCTTAACTCCTTGTTCCAGCTGGTTTATTGTTGCATCACCAACAATATGCTTTGTTTGATCATATTTATCCAGCGCATTCTGCTTCATACATTCATCACTTTTTGATTGAGCAAGTGTGTGTGTTTTTTAATTAGATTTTTGTTATCAGATGCCATGTATCCAAATACGTATTGCATTAGTAATATTATGCTCATGTGAGACGGGTACAATGATATTTACAACTGCAGATGAGCGGAATAATTGAGTAATACAAAAATAAATCTTGAAAGGAATTACTGTGTCAAGCAAAACAAACCGAACCAATGAACGATTCATGATCGGCGTTCATACGACACGTCTTCATCTCACTGTGAAAGTATTTCTTAACAATGAGAACTTTACTGTCGCAGAACGAGCGCCTCGAAAAAGAGCTGAGCAACAAGGAGAGAGAGCTGGACCTCCACAAGGCCCAGTTCCACGTCAAGCGTGAGTACGGTGCTGCATTTAAAGTGAACCATGGCATCTTTGTTTGAGTTTAGTAGCAGAATATGCATTAATATTGCAGTTTTTAAGGGTATTGAACACATCAGAGTTCCCTCTCGTAGTGGAAGAGCTGTCCAAAGTGAAGCGAGACCTGGAGGGCGCGCTGAAGGATGTCCTTCAAGCCATGAGGGCCAATCAGGAGCCGCCTGCCATCAACATCCCCGGGCTGGAGAGGCTGGCTCATGTGAGTGAGGATATTCTTTTGCCATGAATAGTAACTGGTTTACTATCTTACAGTTCAAAGAGGGATCCGTTTAACTTAAGTCTCTGACACTTTAGTGTCCAGACTGAGGTAACCAAAGAGAGAAGGTGTTTTCTCATTTAAATATAATAGTAGTTATTGGTACAGCAGCTTATTTTCCTGAAATGATGAAATACATCGTATTTAATGTGACTGCTGGCTTCATTTATAAAATCAGTTTTTGCAGGTTTTTTCTGTTCAGAACTGTATTTTCTTTCAATCATTTGATTTTAAGTTAATATGCATTACCTCAAACTAGACAACAAAAAACAACAACAACAAATAAATAAATACAAAATAATACATAACAGCATAAGAACCAACTATACGAACAATCAGACAAGGACAGACATAAATCAGACATAAATCATCATCCTCCATTTTGAACTTACTATAACAACTACTATACTTTAGCCTCGAGAGACATTATTTATACTTTTTATAGAGCGAGGCACATTTCTTTCAGTTTTTAAAGTGGTTAAGTTTACATCGGGTTATTCTAATATCGTCTAACAGGGTAAGAGTTCAAGATGGCCGTGGATAATTTGCGATATAACGGACTGCTAATAATGCTTCTACTTTGACATTTGGGTTAAAATTGTGTCAACTAAATGGATTGTCTCATATTTTCTATATGTATGAAGGTGTATAGTTAATATTTATATCTGCTAGAGGCACATGTATCATTTTTTTTGGGATATAAATACCAGCTCTGGTCCGCTCTCATGCAAAGCCATAGTGAGCCCACTAAAGCTAACATAACCTCAAACATGTGCAGCAGACAATGGGCACACTGTACTTCCATACAATGGCTTGTGTCAGTCGACTTGTCACATAGCAACTTAATATACAACAAATGTTTGAGAGGATCCGAGTAAGTCAAACTGAAAACAGCTGGAGAGGATGTTCGCTTGGCTTTGACGTCTGGACGGTGGGATCAGCGTCCGACAGAAGAACGAAGTACCAGGTGCAAGCCAAGAAAAAGAAGGGAGGAAACTTTGGTATTTTTTTAACCTGGATCCTATTTTCCCATGTTTAATTTAGTGTATAAGTGACTAATGGGGACCTCTGTTTTTGAAAGTGGTTGAGTGAGTGGTGGCTGCTAAACGGGCTGCAACGCAATCCAATCTGTTTATTGGTGCGTCTCGGAGAATGTAATGTGGGAAAGTACACGTCTCTTCATGTACAACAAGTGGTAAAAGTGATGGACGATCTTTTTTCTATTTCACCTATTGTGCAAGTTATTCATCCCCCATGTCTCAGGCCGTGGATGTCGGCAGCACCAGCGGTCGGGCCGAGTCGCACCTCGCGGCCCAAATGCATCAGCTGGTGGGGAGGAACGAAGAGCTGAGGCTGGAGCTGAAGTCGGCCCGAGAGGAAGCAACCTCCAGTTTCAGTCAGCTTGCCAGAGCCAAAGAACAGGTACAAATATATATATATATATATATATATATATATATATATATATATATATATATATATATATATATATATATATATATATATATTTTTTATTATGACAAGATCAAAGACACAACGCTGTGGGCCGATGACAGACGGTTGTTTGTCACTTATATATATATATATGTATATATATATATATATATATATATATATATATATATATATATATATTTTTTTTATTATGACAAGATCAAAGACACAACGCTGTGGGCCGATGACAGACGGTTGTTTGTCACTTATATATATATTTATATATATATATATATATTTTTTATTATGACAAGATCAAAGACACAACGCTGTGGGCCGATGACAGACGGTTGTTTGTCACAAGGGGGATTTGATCAAAACATATATATATATATATATATATATATATATATATATATATATATATATATATATATATATATATATATATATATATATATATATATATATATATATATATATATATATATATATATATATATATGTTTTGATCAAATCCCCCTTTCCTTTGGCAGGGAAACAGCAGTATTGTCCACCATGTCATGTTTGATAAACATTCAAATATGATTTGTCAAAGTCGAGCAGTTATAAAACTCTTGTTATTCAAGGCCAACAGCAATTCAAAGCTGTGTGGGTGTCGCAACTTTTGCATGAAAATAGACCAATTTTTTCCTCAAGGTGTTCATCATCGCTCGTCTTCTGCGCCACCACTTCATTCTTTCGTGTTTCCCGTTTGGACTCTTTGACTTTGTTTGCTCGTCCGGTATCCGGTTCCTCAAGCTCTCTTTTAATCTGTTTATTCTCTTTCTGTCTGTGGTGTTTCACGTTATCTTTTCCGGAATGACATCCGCTGATGTAATCTCCCTAAAATGCCCTTTTTGTTCATGCATGAGAAACACGGACTTGTGCTTGGCGGTTAGGATTGATTTCAGCCTCTGATATTTCACTCAGGATGTATTTTGATCCACAAATTCAGTTTTAGTTTCCTCTCGTGGCGCTGAAAGGTTTAACTGCTCTGCTTTTGATTTTCTTTATCTGCGCTTGTCAGGTGAGCCAACTGGAAGGTGAATTGGAGTTGTTAAGGAGGTCAGGCGGCCAGGGAGTCGTCCTCCGACCTCCGACTCTCCCCGAGGATCTGAGCCCCGGCAGCGCTGAGGTCATCAGCTCCCTGAACGAGTATGCCGTCCGACTTCTTCAGGTCAGTTCAACTGTCTGCTTCAGAAAAGCTGTGAATCCACAAAACACGTCTCAACTATGAATGAAACATTTTTTCATTGCTTTTATTAATTAGGAGCTCAAAAACCAGGAGGCAAAACGCGATAAACTCGTAGGAACACTGGAGGACTACAAGCAGAAGTTTTCTGTTGTCAGCCACCAACAGGGACTCCTCTATAAGGAATACCTCAGGTACCTTGGTTTCACCAGAGGGAGGACCTCCTACACAGCCGGTTCGTAGTCTTAAGTGCAAAATGAGAGGTTTTTTGTTTTATTGTGTTTTCTCCCAGTGAGAAGGCGGCGTGGCAAAAGGAGAAGGAGACATTTACAGAGTTGAAGATCAAGCTGGAAGAGCAACAGCAGGTGGACGCTGTTAAAATCCAAGAGTTCAACGTGAGTCCGCCGAATAAAGGTTTATAGGGTTCAAAGCAATTCACAATGTGCCTCTCATTTACACACACACACTCTAATGCTTTAGGATAGTTTCATGTTCAGAGCTACGATATAGAGCTAACTGTACGAGCGTAAACGTCACTAAAACCCTCTTCTGTCCCCGTTTCTGTGTGTCTCTCCGACTTCCCCCTCTTGCTTAATAAACGTGGAAACACTCATAAAGGCGGGCAGACCACTCAACTCTGTCTTCTAGTTTACAATAGTGTGTGAGACCCTTGAGAGAAGGACATGGGTTGTAACCTTTGGAGCCTGCACAGTGTTTAGTTTTAGTTTGTATGAAGAAAAGACTGTACTCCTGGGTATCCCCAAAGATGAATGCATTTTATGAGAGCAACTTCTCCGTCTCGCCCCACAAGGAGCTGCTGGACACCCTGCAGAAGGACCCGGAGGAAGCCCAGAGGCTGCTGAGCGAGGCGTCGCGCAGGTCGACGGTGCTGAAGGTGAACGAGGCGAGGCTGACGCGGCGCTACGTCACGCTGCTGGAGCGAGAGCAGCACCTCCGCAAGGAGAACGGCAAGCTGAGGGACGAGAGCAGCCTCATGCAGGCCGCCGTCACCCAGAGGACGGGCGCCCTGCAGAGAGACAAGGTAGAGGGACGAAAAGGCCCAAATATTGCATGAGAAGAAAAGTAAGGAAGTAGTCCCTTTTCTACGTCGGAGCTCAGTGTTTCCCCTAGCTTCAGGGGGGGGACACAGACGGACATGCTACATGGTGGTACCTCACAGTACTACAAAGTAATACTTCACAGTACTTCTAGTGACTCCATCTGTGCTTGTATAAATAATAGAATGAAGAACATTGCAATCAATGCCCCCCTATTATAACGATAGGGGAAACACTGGATCTGAAAAGTGAGGAAAAGGTTTTTCCAGGATAATCTTTAAATTTAAAATTAAATTAAATCTGTGAAAAGGATGACCCAAACAAAAGGTTTTGTCATGGTTCATTTATTTTTGGGTCGGGATCAAAGTGTTTATTGTTGTAATACTCATTCCGGCCACAAGAGGATAAAGCGCACTGCCACCTATGATGTTCTAAACAAGCCTCCGAGAAACAAAGCCAGCGTGGAACGGCCAAAAGCTGCAGCTCCTTCACCGGCTTATTTGAGGCTGTCGTCAACATAAAGCCCATCTCCATAGATTCCCCCGTTTTTGATTTTCTTACTACCGTAAAAAGGCCTCCAAAAACCTGAGCAGAAATTATTTGAAATGACTTGTTGTGGATTCCGGCCAAAATTCAATGCATATCGTGGTCCCCTGAACATCTCTGTGGCTATTGAAGCAAATATTGTCATTTCCTCACGTCATTTGTAAGAAAAGTTGAATGGTCTGTGTCTGTCTCAGGAAATGTCTGCGTATAAGATAGCGGCGCTGCAGAAGGCCTTGGACGACAGCGTTCCCTCCTCGGACCTGGAGAGGGCGAACAAACAGTACACTGAGCTCACGGTCAAATACAGAGACGCGCTGCAGAGGGACGGCCGCCTGACGCAGAGAACCAGCAACCTTCAACACCTGGAGGTACGGAAACACAGCAACGCACCTTTTAGTATATTTGCTGGCTGTTTGCCGTTATTTCAAATCTTTCCCCCTGTCTCTCAGAGGGAGAACGAGTCTTTTCGGGAGCAAATCTCAGCCACGAATAAAGAGCTGGAGATCACGAAGGAGAAACTGAATACGTTGGAGCAAGCGTGGGCCAACATCAACGCCATTGGTAAACTAATGACGGAGCTGATTGTATGCAGTTCAGTTGTATTTATTCAGAGACACCATCTGTAGTGCAAAGGAACGTGTTCTAATCAGATGGTACATCAACACAGTTCACGAGAAAAGGACATTTAAAGGTCTACAAGCTGAAGTTCGACGTAACATTTGCATGGATTTGGTCCTGAAAGTGTATCGCATTGTGGGCTTTCATCCTGATGGGACTTTAATTTTACTGCGTAGCCCCGGACACCTTCAGTGGTGCATCACAGACATTTAATTAATTCCTTAATTTTGAACGCTCCATGTGATTTATGCTGTGTTTGAGCCGTTCCATCCCATGCCTGTCTGAATAATAAGGAAAGTTATTGAACAAAAACAAATCATCATGACGAATGAGACCGTTCCCCTTGGGGATTAATAAAGTATATATCTATCTATCTTGTATACATCTATCTATCTATCGAAGATCTGCAATATCAAAAAGACCACTCGAACCATTTTAGTTTGATATGATCTTTACAGCTTTGATGCAAAAAAAAAAAAAAAAAGATGAACTGTAATTGAACTTGAGAGTTGAATCACATAATTTTCTATGTTTGTGTTCCTTTCCTTTAATACCAGCTGGGGAGAACAACATGGGGAAGGCGGACAAGGCGCTGGCCAACACAGAGATGGTGTCGGCCGCCCGGCGCATCACCACCCTGGAGATGAAGGAGCTGAATGAGCGGCAGCGGGCGGAGCACGCCCACAAGATGTACGAGCACACCAGGAGCTCCCTGAGGCAGCTGGAGGAGCGCAACGCGGAGCTGGAGGCCAAGTTCGCAGAGGTATGCCTGCTGCTCTACGCCTGCTGCTCTACGCCTGGGATTTTAAACCAGCAGTGTGCCGTGAGAGAGCGTCAGGTGTGCCGTGGGAAAATGTCCAATTTCACTTAATCGGTCCTGCGACGGGATTTTCCATTACAGTCCCAAAAAACCTGTATTTCGTTGCCACAAATAATTTTCCATTGTTGAGCGTCTGAGCCTGCAATAAAGTGGCCGTATAGAGCGGTTGTCCTGAAGCCACAAGGTCCGTGAAGTGTCCGTGAAGTGTCCGTGAAGTGTCCTTCACGTGTCCGTGACGTGTCCTTGAGCAAGACACTGAACCCCCAGTTGCTCCCAGTGCTTCACAGCAGCATCCTGCTCCTTAAGTACTAAAGTTGGGTAAAATGCATGTATGTATGTAAACAAATATGTAATCTGACGAACATAAAAAGTTTATAAATGTGTTTTTTAGGGGGGGGGGAACTCATATCAAGCTATGATCCATCTGTTTTCCTCCAGCTGACCAGGATGAACGCGGAGGCCCAGCGGGTGGAGCGCGAGCTGAGGGACGCGCTGGCGGACGGCGTCAGCAAAGCGGTGAGCGACGCCGACAGGGCGAAGGTCACGGAGCTGGAGAAGGTCGAGGCCCAACTCCGCTGGGAGGTGTCCAAGTAAGTTTGGCAACGAGTGCCGGCCTTGAGGCTCCCATCATAAAATCCTCGAATGACTTCGTAAATACATTGCATGTACAGTATAAACCCAACCGTGTAATCTGTCTGATCACAGTTTGTTAGATATACTTCTCAAAGGAGGTCAAAGGTCAACTTCTATGCCACAAAGAAGACGTGTACATCATCTGAACCTGAATATTAATTTGAGAAGCCGCTCAGCACTGTGTCAAGTTTTCAACTTCTTTATAAAATAATGTCATTACAATAAATCGTCTACTAAGAGGACGAACATCATCTCATAGAAATACAAGTGTCCTCGATGGATCCACGTTCCATTCTTACACAATTTATGCAAATCCAAGACCACAACACCATTTTTAGGATCGGCTAAAATATCACATTTATACTCTTTAAATGAACCAAATGACACAACTAGTTTATAGTATAAATAAACCTTTTATGGTGCTTTATTACTTACAATTTACCCCAAAATATCAAGTAGCGAACTAGTGTGCCTCCTGCTGGGCGGTAAAGCCGCTGCAGACTCTGAAAGACTGTAATGTTTATTTCTTTGTCATTGTGTGCAGACTCCAGGAGGTGTCTGATGTGGCCATGATGCAGGCGTCCGCTCTCCAGGCCAGACAACAGTCCAAAGAGAAGGAAGTAGAAGCTTTGAGGAGACAAATACTGGACTACCAGGTAACTGGGTGTTTGACTTTATTGAACCATGGAAGGGTCAAATGAATAATGTGCTCTTCAACTCAGAAGCTTTTATAAGGCGGCCTTATCAACAGTAAACGAGATTCCGACTTGGTTTTTGAGGTCCTTAAAGTGTGAGAAATCAACAAATCAGATTCTTTACTGCACTTTCTGTCAGTCAGTGACTTGTGTTAGTCAAGCCATGCTTTATGTGATCATGTGTTTTCTAATTTCTCAATGCTCTATAGAAAATTGAAGGAAAATCATGCTAAAACATTATCTCTGCCTCACAATATTGAATTTGTAAAGTATATATAAGTAAAAAAGTATAAGTAAAAAAATATATCTTAAAAAAAAAACGTGAACTGATTATTATCTCCGCAACCACAACGTTTATTAACATCATTTAATTTGCTACAATACTGTAACCATTGTGAGAAAAAAAAGTAACTGTTAAGTACCTGAAAAAAGAGTTTTTTCTTTCTTTCTCTGTCTCAAGTATCCTCTTCCTGTGACTTTCATGTACCGCCCACGTTTCTAAAAACGTGTCATAAAGCAAGAGTGGAGGCTTATGCAAATGTTAAGTCCCAGCATGCTTCAGTGAGACAATGTTTTGCCGTTAAAAAAAAAAGAAATTTTACCATATTTGAACCGAACGACACAGTTTTTTGACTGAAAATCATTGGCAACTTTTCTTTATGTCCTAATCTTTCCAAAAAGGTACATTATTAGTATGTGGGATGTTGGTAAGGCCCTGAAACATGGAGTTTGAACAAGTCGCGACCGCTCCAAAAGACATTTTTGGGAAATCTTGCTTAGACCGAGCTGGATATTCATAGTTATGATTAAAATATATTATACATTTTTTATTTTTTTCTCGAATAAATTCCGAAAAGAGTGATATAAAGTAACGCAAGTAATATAACTAATTTGGGGTTCATACGACTACTTGAACACGGAACAAGAGGTACGGGTCCTCACAGTGTCGTCTCCTTCCCTCGCAGTCGCTCTCGGACGAGAAGGCCCTCATCGCGACGCTCCACCAGCACGTCGTGGCGCTGCAGCTCAGCGAGTCGGCGTCTCTGGCCAAGCTGGAGGCGGCCGCCTCTCGCATCCAGCAGCTGGAGACCCACAGGCTGCGCGCCGAGCAGCGGCTGGACGCCGGCGAGCGCACCCTGTTCCTCGCCCGCCAGGAGGGCGGGAACCGCTGCAAGCACCTGCGGCAGACCATCCAGGCGCTGCGCCGGCAGTTTGCCGGAGCTCTGCCGCTCCCGCAGCAGGAGAAGTTCTCCGTGGCCATGGCGAGCCTCCAGGAGGACAGAGCGAAGGCCCAGGAGGAGAGGAGGAAGGCCGAGGAGGAGAGGAGGAGGGCGGAGGGCAGGGCGGAAGAGCTGGAGCTGAGACTCCGGGGCCTGGAGGAGCTCATCTCGACGCTGAAGGACGTGAAAGGAGCCCAGAAGGTACAGAACTAGCAGACTAGCACAGCGTTGGTCTTGCTTGCGGAGCGTCTTGCCCACTCTGCTGTAACGCTCCCAACAGGTGACCGAGTGGCACAAGAAGATGGAGGAAGCTCGTCTGCAGGAGCTGAGGAAAGGCCGGGAGCTGGTGGTCCAGAAGGAGGAGATCCGGTACCTGAAGAACCTGGTGGAGGAGCAGGAGCGAACCATCCGCTCGCTGGAGGAGGAAACTGTGCAGCAAAACACGGTGAGCGGGAAAACCAAAACCAACCTAGACGCGCTCACGTGAAAACATGCAAACGTTAATTCACAAATAGTCAAGTTTTCTAATTTAGCAGCCAACCGTCATGTCCTCTTCCTAACCTCTTGATGTAGCTGCATATTAGCTACCGAGCTAACGAAGTAGCATATCTCAATAGAACAGGAAAGAGGACGGGGGAACCGAGGTTCTGCCGGGTTCCGAGCTGCATCAGCATGAGCTGTGTTGTCGTGTTCGAGATGGATTTCATGGGAAAACTCTTCTCTTTGCCGCGTCAAGCTCCAAGAGGAACGGCAGCTGGCGTACGATCAGCGGGAAGTGGAGCTGGAGCGCCAACTGGACCAGCACGAGAGGCAGCAGAACGAAATCCTAAGCGGTTCGGAAAAGGTGAGCAGCGAGTCAAATGTAATCCTACAGGAACCAGCTGTTGGATGTCACTATGCGTCTGTGTGTTTTCAGTACGATGGCGGCGCAGGATCCCTTCCAGACCCGAATCTACCTCTGGCTCATCAGCTGGACTTTGCTCTGGGTAAAATCCGGGAGCATGTCCGCACCATCCTGGACACGCAGGCCACCTGCAAGAATGTGAACGAGGTAATGGTATTCAGTCGCTGGGGTATTGCATTTCCCACAAATCCAAACCGCGTAAAGCATATTGTTTTAATTCCAACTCCTTCCCCCGTGCAGAAGTTGAAAGAGAAAGAAGCGGCTCTGTGGAAGGCGGAGCAGAACATCGTCTCCAGGGATCGAGTGATAAACGAGCTGCGTCTGCGGCTGCCGGCCGCGGCCGACCGAGAGCGCCTGCTGGCCGACCTCGCTCAGCACGAAGCCGGCCAGTCGGCTCATCAGCCGGCCGTCAAGCTCGCTCACCAGACCATCAAAGACCTCCAGGGGCGACTCGACAAGAAGGAGGACGTGCTGAAGAAGTACCGCGACCAGTTGGCTCAGGCCAGACGGGTACAGGGACGCAAGGGTGCAACAAAGGTTTATTATCGTGGATCTCTAGTCTCAGCACATAACTGTGTGTCTCTTCTATTCCAGGGTCAGGAGGAGATGATCAAGAGGCACCAGGAGGAGCTGAGAGCGTTGCACCAGAAGTTGGACTCGAACGCAGACTTGTCCCTGGAGCGCTTCAAACAGACGGCCATGGTACGCGTTCAGGTCCTCTCCGATTTCCCAACTTGATTTGATTCGGGGACGTTTAATCTCCGATATGAAAGAGATTCCTCGCGGTACTGCTGTGTGAAAATGGCCAAAGCCAGGTTTTTAGTTCAGTTGGAGCAGCAGCGAGTGTTGAGGCGACAGAAAGAGGCGACGAGGCCGATCAGCTGTTAACAATTGAAGCAAAAAAGAAACGAGCCGTGAAGTTGTTTTGCTTTTTGTTTTCGATATCCCTCCATGCGCCTTGTGAGCGTGATTTATTTATTTTTTATGCGGTGTTCTGCAGCGTTACGTCTCTTGTTTCACGCTCCTTTCTTTGTTGTTCAGGAGCTGATGAAGAAGCCCACCTTCAGGGTGCCGAGCAGCAAGCACCTGGAGCGTCTGGCCGAGTTGGAGCAGACGGTGGACGAACAGGACTCGTCGCTCGCCGCCGTCGCAGAGAAGCTGAGGCTGACCACCGGCGAGCTGGAGCGACAGAGGGTCGCCACGGGAACGCTGGCCAAGAAGCACGCCGCCCAGATGTCAAAGTGACTATCTCTTTGTTTGTGGAGAGGACGTTAGTAGTGGCTGACGTGAGAGAGTGCATTCATGACCCCCTCTCAATGCACTAGACGGCGTTTTCATAGTGAAAGTGTTAATGAATATGTCCCGTGGATCTCAAGAGTGAGTCCTTGGGTCGCCAGCAAAGTGTGGAAACGGACACGCCCATCAGTTTTAGTTGCATTAGACTCAACCTCAGATTAACAGACGTCACTTTAATCGAACATCCCAGTCGTAAGTGTAAAACTACACTAATTTGTGACGTCAGCGCCAGGCCACAGGCTCCCCTTAGAGCCTGAGGAAGTGAATTTAAAGGTCGAAACCAAGGTCGGAACAAGATGACATGTCGGAGGGTGTGCAGTAAAATGATCTGACTGACCTTAAAGGGACTTATGGGACATTCAACAGGATGAAAGTCGAATAAAAATCAGCTAAAGTAGATTAAACGAGGCTTTCAAGAGTTCAGAAGTGGCATTTCAGCCACATGTGTAAATGTTCAATGACATTTTAAATGCATGTTGAGAATATTGCGTAGTAATTGTCTTAAATTGCATTAGCTTTAGCTCGGCAGGACGCCGTTCCCAATTAACCGCTAACTTAGCGCATAGCTCAGTGGGGCCCTCAAGTAAAACAGAAACAAGTAGACAATTAGTCATGGCTGTTTAAATCAAATCCAACTGATAAGAGGCTGAAATGCTGCATGTTTACAGAAGTATCGGCCTTTGTGTCAGAAAGACTTTATGGCAACCATGCGGCATGAACCTCCACGCGAAAAATATCTCTCTGCTTGGTCGAAAATCAATTTTCTCGCACATGGTAATAAATAAAAAAGAATCTCGCCAATCAGGGAAAATTGTTTCGACCGAAGTTGCTGTTAAGACTTCCTGCCAAGCGGATAAACATCCTTATTTGCCATAATCTGCCAGATTAAATTAAATTGAATGACCGGTCAAAACCCGATGTGTGTATTAAAGTCACGTTAGGCAGGAACGCCGGCTTTATTTCAGTTAATTCAATAGTTTTAGACGCTTTGGTTATTTACAGAAAGCATCTGTTCATATCATGACATGCAGTAAACGTTGTTATGTACTGTAATCATGATGATACCACATAAGCTGCAGAACACAACCAGTAGAAAATGCAAAACAGGTTAAAAAGCAAATCTAACACGGTGGACTTGTTGCAGGCTGGAGGAGTGTCATGCCGCCCGGCTGAAAGCTCTGGCCGGTGAGACGGAGGATCTGACGGGCCGGGTGGCCCAGGCGGAGAAGGAGGCGACGGACCTGCGAGCGGAGCTGGCGGCCCAGAAGGAGGCCAACGTCCGCTCGCCCAGCAGCGGCATGAAGAGCCTGGTGGAGCGGCTGAAGGCGCAGCTCGGACAGAAGGAGAAGCAGCTCAAGGTCCGTCTCCATCACGCCTTCACTCCCCAAAATAATCGTTCCCGTGGGAGATTCTGGTCTCTTCCCAGTCCAAAGATCTGCCAGATAGGGGGACTGGATAAGTTCTGAGTTATGGTCTGGTAGCGAGACCTCCAAGCTTGTCCTTCTGAATCTGAATCTGAATCTGAAGGGTTAATTTGTACGTTGAACATATGAGGAAATTGACTCTGTAGAGATGCAACAAAACATACAAAATATAATAAAAACAATAAACACAGTGCAATGATAGATAAATGTAGTAAATAACAAACAGATGACAGTACTTTAAAACAAGTATATATTTTTAAATAATCAGTATGCTGGTCCTGAAACTTAAATGAATTTTTAATAAATATAGCTTCTCTGTCTTTTAGCGGAATAAAAACAGAGCAGTTGATCTGGATATCAGTTTCTGGATAATTAAAAGTGCCTTTTTTTTAAATAATAGTATTTGATTTCTTCTCAAAACCACTTCCAAGTTCCGTCATTTTCAACCACGTAAAAAAAAAAAACGTTTTCAAGTTCGTACTAAATGGAAAGAGCTCCATCGGGACAGCAGGAAGTCTCTACATCTTCCACCGCAAACTAAAAACACATCGTTCAACTACACCTTGAATAAGGAAGGTAGCGCCTTACATGTCTCTTACTGATAGCACTTTTATTTAACTTTATTGTTCTGAGTTTGTCCTCATGGTTGAATGCACTTACTGTCAGTCGCTTTGGATAAAAGCCTCAGCTAAATGAAATGAAATGTACCAAGAAGAGAGTGGAGAGGAGGTCTGACCTCGTGTCCTCGTGTCCTCGTGTCCTCAGGCGCTCAGCAGAGCTCTGCTGGAGCTGCGGGCCGAGATGACGGCGGCCGCAGAGCAGCAGGTCATCGCCGGCGCCGCTCAGAAGGAGGAGAGTCTCAACGTGCAGCTGCTGGTGGACCGACACACCAGAGAGCTGAAGGTGGGTTCATCACTGACATGTATGAACAGCCGGTGAGCTTATTAGCTGACACCAGCGCTCCCTGAAGCAACATAAATATAATCCACTGGTTTATGCTCATTGCTAAAAGACTCGGCGCCTCTGGTCTTTGTCTATCTGCTGGTCTACGTTGATCTGTCTCCAGTGTTCCTGAAGGGTCGCGAGTAGCAACCTCTAAGGAGCCGGATTCTACAATCTCAGAAATCAGTGCAGTGACACTGAAATATTGTCATAAAACAAAGGATCATTCCATTCAGGCTACATGGGGTGCTGATTTTTATATATAATCGCTTGGTTTCCTCCATTAAATCATGATATAAAGCTTATTTTGGTTTAAATATCAGCCTCTCCAGAGCACTGTTGCTATATTAATACATTTCAATCGGCACGTAGAGTTGCACTATTTAAATTGTGACCCGTCGGACCGACACTCGCACACGTCTGCTCTCCTGCGCCTAATATCCCTATAACACCCGGGACGGGGCCCAGGTGGTAAGCAGTAACACACTACTGACGTTCTTATCATTTTGGGATGAGGTGTTCATCAGGGCAGGCGCCGAACCCGGGTTCCTGTCTTCTAAATGGTACGTTTTCCTTCCCTTTTTTGGCTCCGCCTCCTGTTCCTCATGCACACTCTGTGCTGCGCTCACAATGGAGCTGAGCGGCTCGCTCAGGGTCCCGTCCGTTAAAAAAGAATAAATAAAAAAGATTGTAGTATAAAAGAATTGATTTTTCATTTCCTGCTTGACGTCAGTGACTTTCGCGCACACACATACATTTGTTAGTGCCTTCTTTAAAACCCTTTAAAAACAGTGTCCGCCATATGTACAACATATTATCTCCGGAACTACATCGTTGTTTAACTTCATGTAAATTGCTACAATACCGTAACCCTTGTGAGAAGATGCGTCTGATGTGTAACATCATTAAAGTAACCGTTAAGTTTAAGTATTTACGTAAACTCCATTTTTTTTTTTTAACCGAACGCCACAGTTTTTTGAACACCCAAATGTTGTGTTATAATATGATTGTTGTTGCAGATTCTGATTCTTTAGGTCCTACTCTTTCCAAAAAGGTGTCTTATTAGTATGTGGGCTGTTGTTAGGGCTCAATAATACAGTTTGAAAAACTCTGAGGAGGCATTTTTGGGAAATCTTGCTCATATCGTGCTGGATGTTCATAGTTTTGATCAAAATATCTTTTAAAAGTGATTTTTTTTGCAGATATACATTTTTTCCCCAAGACTTTGCTGAACAAATACATAATAACAATAAATAAACACAAGTATTGGAATTAATTTGGGGTTCCTACGACGACTCAAACACAGGGAAAAAGGTGTAGAGACAAAATTGGGGCTTTTTCATGGGATTTGTCGTCAAAAACAAAACTAAAAGATATCTCCAGTCTCCTCCTTTTTAAGTTGTAAAAATCCCTCCTCTGACAAAGGTGCGAGTGCAAGAACTTACTGAGGAACTTCAAGCGGCAAAGGAGTTTTCCAAAGCAGCCAGAGGCCGGGAGAGCACCCTGAAACAGGAAGTGGACGACCTGAACACGGACCTGCAGAGGAGCCAGAAGACCCAGAGACGCCTGCAGGCCGACCAGGAGGAGCGGGAGCAGGAGAGCCAGGAGCTCCGGCTGCAGGTCAAGAGGCTCAGCAGCGCCCTGCAGGTTAGCCGCTCTAAGGGTGACTGATGAGTGAGGGAAGCCTCATCTTTGATCGCCCTGATCTTTGATCTCAAGCTTATTTTTACGTCTCGGCCGTTGAGGAAAGGAATGTCCAAATTAGACGGTTAATTGGTTAAGCGCTCAAGCGATAAATGCAACAACAGCCGCATGACGGCTGATATCAGCAAGACGTTCAGACAATTCGATTACATTGAGGAATGCATCGAGAACGGGATCTCGCATTCTTTCTTTTTTTTTTTAAGATTCAAGATAAACTCCTACTGTGGATATGAGAATTTAATTATTCAGCTAATCTTTTAAGAGCAGCGCCACAATCCCGTATTCTTTAAAGTCACGGGGCCTCAACACAGAACGTCCTCAGTCTGAAATCTTATCTTTTAGAGGAAATGTTTCCTAACAGCGAAGGAAAACATATTTTAATTATTGTAAAGTGTCTTTGCGTATAATGAAAAGCGCTATATAAATATAGTCGTATTATGATGATATAAAGCAGTGATTCTTCACCATAGAGCGCCACCTAGAGGGCCGCGAAAAACTTTCCGTTTTCACCTGGTCCACATAGGTAATGAATTGAAGACAGCAGAGATATTACTGTTGTCCACGAGACGCTCAGTTACAATACAGCTTCCCACCACTTGGTGGCGGTAATGCGTCAGTCAGTTGTTTAACAAGCTCCAATATGCCGAAGAAGACACTCAGCCAGCCGTTAGCCTGTCGCGATCGCGAGTATTTAAAACGAAAACATGAAAACGAAAGTCCTCAAAAAAACTACTTTCCTAATAATTGTGTATTTATTGTATTACCACATTATTTATCAAATTTCAATTTTTTTCTCAGTTTTTTTTTTTTAGAGTCTCCCTTGTTTTTGTTGAAAAATCGAATTACCGTAAAGGTCGGGTTACACGCCGCTCCTACCTCCGGTCAGTGTCCCGCTGTAGCAAGCTAGGAGCAGTGCTAGTTAGCGCTGCTGCTAGCTAGCGCTGCTGCTGCTACTGCCCGCGTCCCCTCTGCCCAAGTCGGGTGTCAAGCCGGGGCTGGTCCTTCGGTGGTTGGCGGGGAGCTAGCGGAAGTTAGCGCGAACTAGCATGAGCGCCAGCTGGCTACAGCGGGGAGCAAAAGGGGACACTGACCGAAGGTAGTAGCGGCGTGTAACCCGACTTTTACGGTATTAGTTATTTTTGTGTTAATATGCCTGACTTGAGCCTTTAAATGAGTTATATCAGCTTTATTTGTTCCATGACTTGATGTCTGTGCAGGTTTACATGCACATTATTAATAAATGTATTTGTGATGATCACATTGTAAGGTTTTTGCTTGTAGATTTGATTCAGTTATTGAATACAAGTCAAACCAAGAGTCAGATCAATTAGTTAATAAACCAATACAGTGTTATTATTTGGACCCCGGGGCACTTTGTACTTGAAAAGTTGGGCCCCGAGGTCAAAAAGGTGAAGAACCCCTGATATAAAGGATACGGGAATGGTCGTTTTAAGAAAAGTGAGTCGCCGTGAACATCTTTTCCTCTTTTGTCGAGTTTAGAATGAACCAGAACCCGATGGGAAGGGATCAACCGTGGAGAACCTGCAGAAGAAGGTCAGGCGTCTGGAGTCTGACTTGGAGAAACGGGCGGAACTGAAAAACGTCAAGGATGAGCCCGAAAAGGTTTGAGCGTCGCCTCCGCTCGCGATAACGCCCTCGAGCGACGGCGCGTTCACTTTGACGTACGACTTGCTTGTCTCGCAGTCCAAAGGTGAACTCGTGCGGTGGGAGGAGGGCAAGAAGTGGCAGGCCAAGATGGAGAAGGTGAGGAATTCCCTGAAGGAGAAGGAGCGAGAGAACGAATCCCTGTCGAAACAGCTCATCACTCTAAAAGAGCTCTACGCCAGGTCAGTGTGGAGATCATCACGTCATGAGCGCTTTCATCCTGATGTACGCTGACGACACAACCACTGACTAAAACCATTCACCTACACGGCTATTGTCTTACAGACGTCATCGTTTAAAAAACACGTCTTTAAAACGATTGTTTAATAGACTATCATCTTTAAAACGATTGTTTTATAGACTAACATCTTTAAAACGATTGTTTAATAGATTATCATCTTTAAAACGATTGTTTAATAGACTAACATCTTTAAAACGATTGTTTTATAGATTATCATCTTTAAAACGATTGTTTTATAGACTAACATCTTTAAAACGATTGTTTAATAGATTATCATCTTTAAAACGATTGTTTTATAGACTAACATCTTTAAAACGATTGTTTTATAGACTAACATCTTTAAAACGATTGTTTTATAGACTAACATCTTTAAAACGATTGTTTTATAGACTAACATCTTTAAAACGATTGTTTTATAGACTAACATCTTTAAAACGATTGTTTTATAGACTAACATCTTTAAAACGATTGTTTTATAGACTAACATCTTTAAAACGATTGTTTTATAGACTAACATCTTTAAAACGATTGTTTAATAGATTATCATCTTTAAAACGATTGTTTTATAGACTAACATCTTTAAAACGATTGTTTTATAGACTAACATCTTTAAAACGATTGTTTTATAGACTAACATCTTTAAAACGATTGTTTTATAGACTAACATCTTTAAAACGATTGTTTTATAGATTATCATCTTTAAAACGATTGTTTTATAGACTAACATCTTTAAAACGATTGTTTAATAGATTATCATCTTTAAAACGATTGTTTAATAGACTAACATCTTTAAAACGATTGTTTTATAGACTAACATCTTTAAAACGATTGTTTAATAGACTAACATCTTTAAAACGATTGTTTTATAGATTATCATCTTTAAAACGATTGTTTAATAGACTAACATCTTTAAAACGATTGTTTTATAGACTAACATCTTTAAAACGATTGTTTAATAGACTAACATCTTTAAAACGATTGTTTAATAGACTAACATCTTTAAAACGATTGTTTTATAGACTAACATCTTTAAAACGATTGTTTTATAGACTAACATCTTTAAAACGATTGTTTTATAGACTAACATCTTTAAAACGATTGTTTTATAGATTATCATCTTTAAAACGATTGTTTAATAGATTATCATCTTTAAAACGATTGTTTTATAGATTATCATCTTTAAAACGATTGTTTAATAGATTATCATCTTTAAAACGATTGTTTTATAGATTATCATCTTTAAAAGGATTGTTTTATAGTCAATTGTTTAATAGATTATCATCTTTGAAACGATTGTTTAATAGATTATCATCTTTAAAACGATTGTTTAATAGATTATCATCTTTAAAAGGATTGTTTTATAGTCAATTGTTTAATAGATTATCATCTTTAAAACGATTGTTTTATAGATTATCGTCTTTGAAACGGTTGTTTTAAAGATGATTGTTTTATAGACTAACATCTTTAAAACGATTGTTTAATAGATTATCATCTTTGAAAGGATTGTTTTATAGATTATCATCTTTGAAAGGATTGTTTTATAGTCAATTGTTTTATAGACTAACATCTTTAAAACGATTATTGTTAAAGTAAAGAAAGGTGGGGGGAAAAGGCCACTATAACCTTCCAGAGCCCGCTGGGAAGTCTTCAAAGTCCTTGTTGCGTCCGACACACAATCAATAAGATATTCAATTTACTACTATATCCGTCTATACACAGCAAAGTAAATCATGTTTGAGAAGTTGTAAATATGACCGTAATAGTTGCAAATGAACGTTCTGTTGATGGACTAATTCATTTAGCTCTCATGCTAACAAGAGGTTCTGGTTGGAGGGTTTGTCTGTACAGTACGTTGTCACTAGCACGCTCACATAGCTGTGCCTGTCGCTTTAGAACCAACAGCTGCCTGTGTGCTGTGAAGTAAACACTGTGGACTTAAATCAATCCTTCACATACGTGTACTCACGTCTGTTCCTCCCGTCTCCAGGCTGGAGCAGGAGAAGAGTTCACTGCAGAGGAAGCTGAGGAGCCGAGGCGTGACCGTCGACCAGGTGGTCGGCGTGCGGTCCGGAGAAATGGAGAAGGAGCTGGAAGAGCTGAGGGAGAAGAACTCTGAGCTGCAGACGCAGATCCTCACCATCAAGTATGTCGCCGTCTTCAAGGCTCTCGTGCTAGATTTAAATAATATTCACACTAAAAGAGGCGACACAGTGTCTTTTCTACACGAGAGGCTCGGTTTATAAGTTTGTAAATCAATACTTTGATTCACGTGTTAAAGCTGAGTTTCATTGATCTCCATGCAGAAGTACTTTACTGTACTCATGATGATAATAATAATAATATAATAATACTAAAAAGCAATAGAAACAAGGCAGAGAGATGATGAAGAGTGACGGTTGCAAAGTTAGGATTGTTAATCTGTCTCATTAAAACATTTAAATAAAGGTTTTTATAAACTGTTGCATTAATCGCTCCCATCAACCAGAACGAATGGTACGTCTGCTCTGGAATTATTTGCGATAGTTCATTTAGTCTCGTCCCCATTATTGGACACACATGATCATTTTATGGGCTGACGAATTGCAAAATTATCAAAAAAAATTAGTGAAGTATTTTGGCCAGAAATGACGGAAACAATCAGTTTGGCTCGCAATTAATTGTATTTATTTGTATTTTTTTTTTAACGCTGTTATTATCATGATCACAAGACGACGAACTCGTTATCGCGGGAAACAAAAGGCCGTTTGATTCCTCGTGTTCATCGGGACGCAGACTGATAATTAACATGCCGGATCAAAGTTTGCACATTAATCCCAGACGGTCGTGCTCCTGGAGGATGAAATGTGATTTAAATAACAAACATATTTGATCTCTCTTTCTTCTCTCGATTGAACGATATTGTTGTCTCGAGAAATTAATTATTAATATAATTAACTTCTTGAGATACTAAACTACTGTACTCGTGTTTCCGGCGGGGTTATTTTCTATCTATTTTAAGCCAATGGTGGCACCAATAGTTATGAAAGCATTAAAAAAACAGTCTTATTTTAAGTTTTTGTCACGTAACTCGATGGTTCCATGAGATGAGACTCACCGGTTCCTCTAAAGGAAGTGAATGTCTGTTTTGAGCTCTTGAACCCTTAAAATAATAAACACGCCTGAGCCGGACGAACCACAGAGATGTAGAATGGACTACGCACCATTGAGACATTTCTGACACATTTTAAATTGAATAATTTCTTCTTCTTTTTTTATGCTTTTATACCCAAAATGTTTTCTACTAAAATATGACTTTTCTATTGATCAAGAATTTATATTTAAAAAAATATAAATAACATAAACATGATTTTTAATTACTGTGTTTCATCTTGGAACAAATCACAAGCATTAATGTTGGAAAAAACTTCCCTGAAAGAGGAAAATAGTCATATTTTAGTAGAAAACATTTTGGAAACAGTCATATTTCAACGTTAATAAAAAAGAAAGAAATGCGTGATACCTTTTTAATCCAATAATTTCTTCACTACAGCAGATATTTAATATAAGGAAAAGAAAGAGAGACGAGTTTCTGACGCTTCACACTGACAGTTTCGTCATTTATCATTCTTGAAAAGAAAAGCAGAAGATGCTCAGACTCCAGATGATCCAGCTAAAAATGAACTTTACTATCAAAGCAAATAATAAAATACTGTCATGAGAATATTATAATAATAATCCACAAACTAGGATGATGTGTATTTACTGTAGAGCAATAATGTACAGGAGTTGTTATGCATACCAGTGCAGGTGATCAGCCCACTTTAGATAATGAAATATTAGGAAGGTGAACTCCTGCAAAGTCTCTTCATAACAAATACACGTGTTGAACGTGCAGGCAGCAGCAGGCTTTACCGCGAGACGCCGCCGTGGAGACGCTGACGCTGAGGAACCGCTACCTGGAGGAGAGGCTCCACTCCGCCGAGAGCCAGACGCCCAAGGAGCCGGCGTCCAGACCCTCGGTGAGTCCTCGCCCACGCCGGGCGTTGTGGTGAACCTGCTGAACGAGACGCGTTGCTGTTGCTGTGTCCCTCCACGCATCACTCTTTACCGCCTTTCTTTGTGTTTCTAAAATCTGTATTCATTGCCCGTGAAGCCGAAAAGCTTTTCCTCTTGGGCCTCGCCGGGGATTCACTCTGTCACCTTTGACGTGGCGGCCGGCTCGTTCAAAGGCAACGAAGACTCTGCCGGGGAAACCCGACCCGGCTCCGGCGGAGCGGAGGATGTGTGCGCTGATCGAGGACAACCGGGTCGTGACGTTGCGGGAAACCCAACCGAAGAAGAAGAAGAAGAGGGTGTTGCCGCTTTTGCCAATCCTCCTTCTGTGGTGGAGGAAGAGGAAGAAGGAGAAGAAGAAACGCGGAGCACGAAAGGAAGCGAGTCCGACCCCGAGGACCCTTCAGGGAGACCGGGGTCGGTCACGTCGTCCGCTGAGCCCGCGGACGAAGAAGGTGTCGGGGAACGAGATGATCCCGCGGGAGGAAAGCCAGACGAGGCCGCGGAGGAAGCTAATCCAGAGCCGTCCTGCTCAGCGGAACCAGATGTGGACTCCGGCCCCCTGCTGGGCAAACTCCCAGAGAGGCTCATGGGTAAAAGAAGGGACGCTCGAGAAGGAGAGCGCAGATCTCTGAGATACCCGAAGGTACCCGAGGCTTCTGTAGACGCCCAGCTGTCGCGGTAGATGTTGCTCTTCCTCTCCCTGAAGTTTCCCTCTTTTCCTCCACAGCTGGAATGTTTCATACAATGTCATGGCTGATTTTAAATGTTTTCTTTTAGACTTCCGGACGAGGAACCGGCACTCCGTCGCAGAGAGATCAGGACTTCCAAAAAGAAAACCTCAAGCTGGCCTCTGAGAACTTGGAGCTGCGCTTCCAGCTGGAGCAGAACGACAAAGACCTGCCGAGGCTCAAGGTAGCGCCGCCAAGCGTTAGCTTAGCATCAAGTGGTTTCCCTATATGTACACTTTAATGTGTTTGTGGCAGCAGCAGGTTACATAGAAGACACAGAAATATTAGGTATGAAAAATACTCAATATGAAACTAAACAGAACAGCAGAGCGTAGTAAATTTAAGGAAATTAAACAAAAATTAAAGTGCAAAAATGCGAAGTATATGCAGTGTTTTGGTGCACCTTTTAGGGTTGCTAGGCAGATTTGTTTCACCATTAGACAGACAGGTTACCTGTTTGTCTGAAGCTTCATATTTAGATAAGAGTGATATTAATCTACCAAAATATACAAAGGTAAATCTCCCATCTCTTTAAAAACCTTTCAATGACAGCTGTGTGACTTCATTCATTAAGTCATAAAACTTCTTTGTCAATATTCATTTCAGTATCATAACTTTACCAACTTGAATAGAACTTGAAAAAGCACAATATTTAAGTGTTTTATTTGATTTTCTCTTTTCCCCAGAATCAGGTGGCAGACCTGAAGGAGATGTGCAGCGCGCTGAAAAAGGAAAAAGCAGAAGTGGAGAAGAAGCTGGCGCTCATACGAGGAGTACGTTCACCTGAAGTCACCTCAGATGAGCCCAGACTCCTCCACACGGGTCCTAACGGTGATGTGTGATGTGATGCGTTCCCCACCAGGCCGGTCAGAGCGGCAAAACGGTGCCCGAACTGGAGAAGACCATCGGGCTGATGAAGAAGGTGGTGGAGAGGGTGCAGCGGGAGAACGACGCGCTCAAGAAGTCTGCCGCTCCGGCAAAGCAAGACGCGGCGCTGGAGCAGGAAAATGCAAAACTAAAGGTCGAGCATCGCGGCTCGTGTGTCGTGAACTCTCTGCTCTATTCCGTTTCCACGCGGCCGACGGACGCTAAATATTGTTTGTTTTGTTGTTTTCCTAGAGCGACTACGAGAAACTGAAGAGCCACAGTGAAGCCGAGCTGAGCTCCAGACTGGAGGCGAAGACCAGAGGGCTGGAGAAGATCGTGATGGAGAACGAGCGTCTGCGCAAGGAGATCAAACGGGTGAATAATGTGGATATTCACAAGCAGCCGCTGAGGAACACGTTTAAAAATAGTTGAAAAGTTGGTGTCGTTACCATTTAGTCTAGATTGAGAAATTAGATGATTAATGTTTTAATTCTGCATTTTAAAAACTATTTCGTTTTTTTTTTTATGTCCAAAAGAAAAGGAAAAAAACACAGTATTTGTAACAAAGAAAAATTCTGCAATAATGCCAGTTGTTGTAGTAGTGGTATAGTAGTAGTATTCAGTCATCACATACAATACATGAGTAAAGCCTGTATACAATCTATTAAGAAGCATAATGCTTATATATTCCTATCATAAAGTCTTATATCTAATTATCTTGAAGGTTACTTAATGAATAATATATATACATATATTTAATTCACCCTCAGAAATAGCTTCATAATAATCCTTTTGCTAGCGTTGTTCCATAATGTGGCTCCTAGATGCATCTTCTTTTAATCCCCTTTTCAGCTTTTTGTATGATAAACTTACAAACATCTCTTGACACTCGTGCATTGAAAACATAAGAATGAGTTATGTTTTTGTCCTGCAGGTACTTTGAGCGATTCATCGGTTCTCACCACCTGGTTTCCTGTTTGTTTCTGTTCCAGGAAATGGAAGCGGCCCAGCGGCTGAGGGAGAGCAAGGCCGGCGTGGACGTGACCAACGAGAAGCTGGAGGCCGAGCTGGAGGAGAGCCAGCGGCGGCTGCAGGCGGCGCTCTCCAGACCCATCGCCGAAGGCCTGAGCGGCAAGACCTGGAAGGGATCCGTGGTGACGAGGTCAGTCAGTTTTAATCCACTGGAGACGTGAGAAGCAACTCGGGCCTCCGGAGGCTGAGCCGGCGCCGTCGCTTCACTTTGCGTCCGCAGGATGTTTGAGAGCAAGATGAAGGAGCTGGAGCGGGAGCTGCAGCAGAAGAGCGGCAGCCTGTCCGACCTCAAGCGGCAGCTGAGGGAGGCGAAGGAGCGCGAGGAGAGCGCCAGGATGAGCGTCCGGCAACTTGAAGATCAGGTACAGGCTGAAGCCGCCAGGCGGGGGCTTTCACTCTGACGCTTTGCCCTCTGAACGCTCAACAAACTAGAAAACTCTACCAGTGACTTGGCCTCCAGTCAATGCGTTTATTTCTAGTAATATCATTGTGACCGTTTCTATGAATGTGTTTCTACCCCTCCTTGCTTTAGGTTAGACTTTGCTGCTCCAGATGTTATTTAAATGTTCCAGCTGTTTAATGCTGTAATAAAACAAGCTCTCTGGATCCGCTCTTTTCCACAATGCATATATATATGTTCATATCTCTATCTTAGTTTGACTGCGTGCCTGGTCACCTTCATCTTTCAAACCCTTAATCTCCGGCTTCCTGTTAAGATGAGGAGACTTAGGAGAAGAAGTCCACATAAAACCGTCGAGACAGTTGTTCTCTTTTTGAAAGAAAATATCCTGCTTTGAAGTCAAATTGGCAGGAAAAAAAAAATTACCTTTTTATTTGTGTTTTTTTTTTTCCCTCATTTCTTAGGTTGACATGTTGAAGAAGTTTCCTGCCACTTCAAAGGCGGGAGGAGGACTCAGCAAGGAGCTCCAGGCAATGAGGTTTGTTTGTGATACCGGTAATATTGAAAAGTCATAATATAACTATATAGTATAGAATGTCAGAAAATGTGTCATGGCATAAAAACATCACAGTATAATATCACAAATAAATTATAGTATAGTTTGTCATGAAAATGTCACAGTATAAATCAGTTAAAAATGTGATTATTTTGTATACTATATTTTTTATTTATTTTACTTGATTGTTTTACTGTGTCTATTGTATGCAAGGCTGCTGTAATCCTGCATTTCCCCACTGCTGGACTAATAAAGGATTATTATGTCACAAAAGTTAAAGAAAAGTCACAATATACTATAAGTCATACTATATAGTTTCCATTCAAAAGAAAAGGTAGAAAAATGTTGTCTAATATGTCAAAAGGCCATAAAAACCTTCATAGTAATGCCATAAAAAGTGGCAACAAGTCATCTTTACTGTGGGAATCACACGTTCAGATTGTGAATCATTAGTTCACCGTCATGTGAAGCTGGATTGTTGTTGTTGTTGTTGTTGTTGACGTAAATCAACACGTTGTGCGTCTTCAGATCCACGACCGCGGCGCTGGAGACGGAGAACGCGGAACTGAACCGGCGGCTGAACGAGTACAGCGAGCGATACGGCGACGCTTCCCCTCAGCCAGGTGAGCCCCGAACCGCTCCATCGTAAACCCGACCCCGAGGACTCGGGGTCGTCGTCGTTTCCGTTCTCACGCCTTTCTCCTCAGACCACGCCAAGCTCAGGCGCGTCCTGCTGGCCGGCGAGACGGAGAAGACCAAACTTCAAGCGGAGGTGAAGAAGCTGAAGAAGGAGCTGGAGAACTTCGACCCCACGTTTTTCGACGAGATCGAAGACCTGAAGTACAACTACAACGAGGAGCTGCGGAAGAACATCCTGCTGGAGGAGCAGCTGAGGAAGGTCTGCGACCAGTTCGGCGTGAAACCCCAGCTGCCCAACGTGTCCGTCAGCTAACGCTCGGTTACTGCGCCTTTAAATGACCTCAGGAGGGTTGTTGTCGTTTTAGATCACAACCCAGACGTAATTATGGGCTACGTCTTTATACACCTGTATGTTTGTTTTCTACGTATGTCAATAAAGACTGTTGGATAGAAATCAGATGATGCATGTTTACATGCTCTTCTTTATTCTTCACAGAGCCGTAACATACAGGTATATACAAAGAATATTTGGCTGTCATTAAAGTGACGAATACTTGCAGAGAGAGAGAGAGAGAGAGAGACATTGTCTCGTCCCGTGTTCATGCTACTTGAGGTCCAGCAGTCGACTGAAGCGGTGGCCGTTGAGCGAGGAGAAGAAGGTGAACAGGTCCGGGCCGCTGTGGTGCTCGTCCACGTGGATCACCACCGCCCTGTCGGAGAGGGAGGAGCCGCCGTCTGGCCACCGCAGGCCCAGGTGGTGCCGGTGCACCTGGAGACACGGCGGCCATTTAAAACGAACGTTTTCACCGAGTCACCTGACTAACACTGCAGGAGTCTCTCTCTCTTCCTCTCTCTCTCTCTCACCTTAACGAGCCTCTCCCTCTCCTTAACGAGCCTCTCTCCCTCACATCTTAACGAGCCTCTCTCCCTCACATCTTAACAAGCCTCTCTCCCTCACATCTTAACAAGCCTCTCTCCCTCACATCTTAACGAGCCTCCCTTTCCTCACCTTAACGAGCCTCTCTCTCCCTCACCTTAACGAGCCTCTCTCACCTTAAGAAGCCTCTCTCTCTCTCCCTCACCTTAACGAGCCTCTCTCTCACCTTAACGAGCCTCTCTCTCTCCCCCTCACCTTAACGAGCCTCTCTCTCACCTTAACGAGTCTCTCTCTCTCCCTCACCTTAACGAGCCACTCTCTCTCCCTCACCTTAACGAGCCTCTCTCTCACCTTAACGAGCCTCTCTCTCTCCCTCACCTTAAGAAGCCTCTCTCTCTCCCTCACCTTAACGAGCCTCTCTCTCACCTTAACGAGCCTCTCTCTCACCTTAACGAGCCTCTCCCTCACCTTAACGAGCCTCTCTCTCTCTCTCTCACCTTAACGAGCCTCTCTCTCTCTCTCACCTTAACGAGCCTCTCTCTCTCTCTCTCTCACCTTAACGAGCCTCTCTCTCACCTTAACAAGCCTCTCTCTCTCACCTTAACGAGCCTCTCTCTCTCTCTCACCTTAACGAGCCTCTCTCTCTCTCACCTTAACGAGCCTCTCTCTCTCTCACCTTAACGAGCCTCTCTCTCACCTTAACGAGCCTCTCTCTCTCTCACCTTAACGAGCCTCTCTCTCACCTTAACGAGCCTCTCTCTCTCTCACCTTAACGAGCGTGCCGTCGTCACAGTGCCAGACCACGCCCTCCACGCGGCCCTCTGGGCTCTCCTGGAACCAGGAGCTGAGCTGCTGCAGGTCCACTGGAGGCGGGTCTTTGAGTGGGACGGTCCCGTGTGACACCAGACAGTGAAGGGGCTGCTGCTTGCTCCCCAGTCCTGTTGGGACCAAGACACAATGTTCATGGCTTTCCTTTTGAGTGCCTCTTCGTCATGGTTTACGGCTATTTCATCAATACTATACCATGACTTTGATTTCATCAAATACTAGTATAACACTTTTTATGACTTACTAAACCATATTCAGAAGCAGCAGAAGTCGCCCGTCAGTGGACGTTCCCCGTGTTCCCCTCGTTCTCCTACATGTTAGCGTGACGTGAAGAGACGACATTACCGTACGGGTTTGCGTTGACGTTGGTTCCGATGAGCTCCAGCGTTTGTTCCAGGAGGTCGTCCAACGGGACGGCTGCGACTTCTAGCGCGTCTTCGTCTTTGGCGCAGGGCCGGAGAACGAGAGCCTGCCGGGCGTTCGAGTCCACCACGGAGGCGTGCCAGCAGTACTGCTTGTTGTCCGTCTCCACCGGCACCCAGCCTGAGCGGCACACAACGGGACCAGATCACTGCCATGTCCACCGTGACGGGAAGAAACGCTCACACCAGGAACCCGAATGTTCGACTATTCTGTCATGCGTTCGTTTGGGTAGGTTCAGTTTTCAGCTCTATTTGTACTCTTTTTTATATATATATATATATATATATATATATATATATATATATATATATATATATATATATATATATATATATATATATATATTTTATTTTATTTTTTTTTAACCCTTCACATAAACATTCACCAAACATTTTGGCACATGCTTCTTATGAAAATAAAACAATAAATAACAGAATCCGTAGCCCTTTAAACCCTAATCCTATTTATTGTTTGAGTTGTGTCTAGATGTTGTACATTGGGATTATATATTATTGTAGCCCTGATTTTTATGTTTAATTTGATAGCTAACATGTTGTGTTTTTTTATTTATACCATGATTTTATTTTCTTGATTTCTACCTTGTGATCTGATATAAAAGGGCCCCCATTTTAGGGGACCCTAGGGCTCTAAAGGCCTTCGATTTCACCTCGGTGTTAAAGTACTACAACATAATAATAATGACTTTAGATTGACGTTATCAATGCACAACACTTCACCCTCGCAGGAGATTTAAAGGTATCTGTAACGGTTGAACTTCAGGACCTGGAATGTGTCCGTGTTCGTCCGGCTGCAGGCGACCGTCGTGCCGTTTGACTCGGTGAGCCGGGATCCACGTCTCCGGCACCGTCTTGAAGTCCTCGTCCACGTTCCACGAGAAACCTGGAAACAGACAAAGTGTTTGAAAATAAACTAGTTCAACCTCCCTGAAGAAGGAGAAAGCAAGTGTCCACCATGTGATGTTCACACGGAGATTAAAACGTCTTTTACCCACAATCATAACGACATGTTTTAACTAGTTGTTGTGAAGAAAATACAAGCGTGAGACTAGCGTAAAAGTCTGGTTATAAGCCGCTACTACCTTCGGTGGTTGTCCCCGCTATAGCCAGATAGCGCTGCTGCTAGCCCTCTGCTGTAGCCAGCTAGCGCTGCTGCTAGCTCCCCGCTGTAGCCAGCTAGCGCTGCTGCTAGCTCCCTGCTTGTGTTGCTACTGGTCGCGCTACCTTCGGTGGTTAGCAGCAGCGCTAGCTAGCTACAGCGGGGACAACCACCAAAGGTGATAGCGGTTTATAACCCGACTTTTATGGTATTTCATATGTTTTGATTATTGTATTGAATACTGGAGTGTTATATTTATACATTATGGTTATCATTGCAGTGTTGGGACAGACTAGCGGGCTGTGGTAATGGTTAGCACGGTCGCCTCACAGCAAGAGGGGCCCGGGTTCGGATCCCGGTCTGGGCGGTCCCTCCTGTGTGGAGCTTGCATGTTCTCCTTGCGTGGGTTCCCTCCGGGTTCTCCGGCTTCCTCCCACAGTCCAAAGACATGCAGCTCAGGTTAATTGGACTCTAGATTGAATGCTTATCTGTCTATATGTGCCACTGGCTACCTGTTCAGCTGGGTAAACTCTATTTTGTGGACCACAGGGCAGAAAACCTTTCGATCCTCAGGAACTAAAACTCGACGTGTTCTTCAGGAGCTGACATACCTTTACAGCTGTGGTGAGCATGCTGATGCTTTTTGAACCTCTTCTCCGCCTGTTTGTTGGGCTTCCTGTCCAGTCGAGCCCAGAGGTGAGGTCGCCCTGCAGGAAGAAGATTAAAAACATCACGACCACGCGAGAAAATTACCAACATTATCAATCAAGTCCCCTTCGCTGTTCCTCCTTTCCTTAATATCACATTTTGTATAGAATATACAACATGCCGAATATAAACAAGCCATCACCGCTCACCTTTGTAACCCGTGACGTAGCAGCAGGTGCCGTCTAGTTTCTCCGTGGCGAGCGCACCGTCCACGTTGGCCTCCAGAGCAACGGGGTTCACGGTTTCTGTGGCAACAACCTGAAATTGCTGAAGAGAGAGAGAGACACAGACGTGGATTCAAAGGGGACCCCTCCATACAAACATCACCGCCATGTTTTTATTTTAAAGAATATCCATACCTTCTTAAAGTCAGTCAACAACAATAATTCATCACCCAATGTTGGATATTCTATTGATTGTTGCTTCCATAATCAAGCAGAAGCACAAATACAAGCTTCCTTGTGACGATTTGCTGCTTTTCTATGCCGTTATAAAATGTTTTATTTAATATCTTTTTGTATGTCATTTGGGAAGAAAAGAGCAATCTGAAGACATCTTTTATTTTTACATTTTACAGATGATTAGCGGGGAAACAAACAGTTCAGAGGAAATCTTTAGTCGTAGAACCAGGTTCCATGTGGAGGGTCTAGGTAACGGATGCATTGCTCAATTTATGTTCAGAGATCAGTTATAACATTTAACTACTGAAAACTACTGAGAACATGTTTTGTTTTGACTGTTGGCATAATGTTCTGATTTATAGTGATGCAAAGAGATATTTTTAAAACATCCCTCTGTATAATATGTAAGAATGTGTTTTATTCATTTATTTATCCAACATTCAGGTTTCCGTTCAGCGACAGGTGTGAGCTCCACCTGCATGGAAAAGGGGGATGGTGGTGAATGGCAACCCGCGAGCTTCAACGCGTCTACTAAAACCAACGGCTGCGTTGAAACGCCCGCTGCGTGTTTACGACGCTGACAACGTGTTTACGACGCTGACGCCGTGTTTACGACGCGGACACCGTGTTTACGTTCACCTGGTTCTTGAGCCTCTCACCTGACGGTCCCGTTTCCGCGACTGTTCCTCCTTCACCTCCGTCAGAAAGACGCACGGTATCTTCTGCTGAACGGCGCACAGACGCCGCATGTTGTTGTCGTCGTTGTTGTCGTTGTTGTTGTTGTTGTTGTTGTTGTTGTTGAACCCTCTGCCGTAACGGTTCCGTGCTTGTCGTAGACTCCGCGGTGTAACGGTCAGCGTCGGGGCAGCATCACGGCTAGCAGCACGGGGAGGATGTTTGTTTCTGGTCACGTGACGCGCCTTTTCTTCTTCGCTTTTTGTGTGTAGATTCTCAAAGTAATGAAATGACTCGTTGGCGCCACTATGCGGTGGGTGGCGGGATCGCTCTGATTATATCACACAGCAGTATTTTAACTGAATGCTTATGTTTGTAATTTAATGCTCTGTTTTTTTTAAACATCTTGTTAAAAAACAATAGCACATGTATCTTTTTGGAGGTGTTGTTATTTCGTTGTAAAAAACAACATTATCATCATTAAAAATATGTAAAAGTCTTCAGTCACCACTAATCGAACGAGCCACACGTCTACTGATCCTGTTCAGTCTGAGTAATACACTGGAAATACACAATTCATTTATTTTCCTACTAATTACAAAACGTGTATTGTATTCTTATCCAACCATGAGAGAGATTATGGGATGGATACTACTCTGATGTCTGTGTATTATTAACTATGGGGGGGACTGTCAGGAGACGTTAGCTTAGCTTAGCATCGAGAATGGAAGCTGCAAAAATTCATATTCTTAGCAATGATTTCACTCATCTTTTGTTCTATTTTGGGAAAGTCAGGAATTACACGTTACATTGACAATGTGTCATCGCAAAAGTCGTATTTACAGTCGTATGTTCCTTGTTTGTTGTGTTTGAGTTGTATTTTATATTCTCTTAAATGGTGGCTGAAAGAAAAAGTCCAATGTTTTTTTATCAATCTTTTTTATTCAACATGTAAAGACACATTATTTAAATGGTGTGCTATTTAATAAAAATGCTAATGAAATGAAAGAGTATAGCAGAGGTGGTGTAAGAAGCCACTCAGATCTTTGACTTACGTAAAACATAAAACACAATACCTCTGTGTGGAAATACTAAAGTAAAAGTATTGGCATCAAAATTTACGTAAAGTACCAAAAGTAGTCATTATGCAGAATGGCCCATTTCAGAATAATACAGATGCTGGATTATAGTTGTCATTAATATGTTCATCACTTTATATTCTGCTGTTTGGTTTAATCTATCATATTTTATATGTTGATAATATTCTGTGTTTAAAGCTGTAAACGAACGAGGAAGTATATTTATCAAATACATGCAGTGACGTGCAAAGCTTAGTATTTGCCTCTGAAATGTAATGGAGTATAAAGACACATAACATGGAATGACGAAGTACAAGTACCTCAGAATGTACTTACAGCCTTCTGCTGTACTTACCACTGATAATTACCCTCTGTAGGGAACTGTATAACGTTTAGGGCAAAGTGTGTGCTCCCACACACACACACACACACACACACACACTGACTAACTGCTGCTTTCAACCTCAGTAGCATTACGTTTTGGAGAAAAAAATGCCATAAAATGTTCATATTTACAATTACATTGAAAACTAATTTAAAAGCATATAAAAGGCATGTATTTAAAACATTGAACCTGCAATTAATTCAACAAAAGAACCCCAAAAAATGTAGTAAAGCTACTCTGAAGGGTTTGTTTTGAAGTCTGGAGCCGCACACAGAGTGACATCACTGGAGTACTTCCTGTCTGCTTCTTCCTCTCCTCCTCCTCCTCCTCCTCCTTCTCCTTCCTCTCCTCCTCCTCCTCCTTCGTGTGGACTCTGCAGGTCCGCCTCACTGTCGGTGTGTTTCCACATCTCCGTCTCCACGTCGTCCTTCTGCGGCGCCCGAGACCTCAAGGTGAAAATATTCCTTTTCACAAAAACAGAGGGGGAAATAATAATTAAAAAAGCACTTTAGAAAACACAATGTGCACGGATTTTAAAACCCATGAACGACTCAAGTACATTAAGGAGCTTTTCAGAAAAGGGAATCAGTTTAGTTTGAACCCTCCTGCTACAAAGTATTAATACATAAAGACAGTAGAGATGAATGGATGATGGATGGATACATAGATAGATAAATAGATAGATGATGGATGGATACATAGATAGATAAATAGATAGATGATGGATAGAGAGGGGAAATTATTTTCGCTACAGCAGAATTTATACATACAGGTAAGCAATACAATATCTATATATAAAAAAATATATATATAAAATACATAACAAATATATTATATATACAAATGTATTTTATATACAAATTTAAAATATATAAAAATATTATTTATAAAAATTTAAAATAAAAATATATAGTTTTTTTATTATTTTAAATGTAATACATAATAATATTTTTTTAAAATATATATAATATTTGTATATATAATATTTGTATTTTTTTATATATATATACACATTTTAAAACCCGCCTCACAGTTTGCAGCACCACACGACGCTCGCCGCCGTCAGCAGCAGAGAGACGACGCCAAGAATGATGAGAGCCGTGAGAACATCTGGAACAGAGAACAAAACGCCATCCCATAATACGACATCCTGTGATTTCTGCACTCAATCACTTGATATTTGGATAAGCATTCTTTGGTTTTGTCTATTTTTGTTGTGCACTTTTTACATTGGAAATTTGTGTTTTTATATTAATTGATTATTTGTGTTTTGACATTAATCATTCATGGCTTGTGTCCAATTTCGACAAAAGTATTTAAACTATGTTTGACACTTGCATTTGTGCATCAGCTTGTTGTGGCGTTTTGTCTGCCCCCTGGTGGCCAAATGGGATTATTGCAGCTTTTAGGTTGGCATTTCATTCATAAAAAAGGATAGATTATAAATATGGTAAAATAGGTACAATTTGGTATTTTCATCAGATGTTTCCCTGAGAATAAAATGTCTTTTCAAGAAAGGCAAACTGAATTGTGAACATGTTGCTGGACTTTGATTTTAACAACAGAAAGGCATAAAAAAGAAGACTAATTAGAGCAGATGATTTTTCCTCTTCTTGCTACACAACCACATTGAAAACCTCAAACAAAGACGAGGACGTACTTCCCAGTGGAGGTTTCGTGGAGCCGGCCGGCTCAGAGGAACGAGAGAAGCTGGAGGCAGAAGTAGAAAAGACAGAACCGACGACGCTGTGCTTTAAGGGGATGAGAGGAGAAAGAGAGGGAGGAAGACGAGTGGAGGAAGGCTTCAGGGTGGGCGAAGTGGAGGAGACTCTCGTGGAACGGGTCGTCTGGATCAGGAGCGAGGAAGAGGAAGTGAAGGATGTCTTCTCGGGAGCTTCTGTTGCTCCTGGCTTCATCGAAGGTGGAGACTCGGTGGCTGATCTGAGCGGCGGTGAGGTCGGCGTTGAGGTCCGGGTCGTTATGGTCCGGGTCGTTATGGTCTGGATCGGTGCGGTCTGGGTCGTTATGGTCCGGGTCGTTATGGTCTGGATCGGTGCGGTCTGGGTCGTTATGGTCTGGGTCGGTGTGGGAGGAAGAGTGGAGCTGTGAGGACCGGCTGTGGTTCTGTTTGGCGTCTCCTCGAAATCTGCAAGTGGTGAGGAACAAAAGGTTTGCATTTACACGGCAGCCATTCAGTCACGTGAGAATATACTTTAAGACTTAGACATCTTTAAGGACCCCGAAGGGTCACTTTGTGGTTCAGAAAAGTAAACAATGAACACGAGATATACACACCATTAAACAACAGGCAACAGATGTTCGAGAGAAACACAGAAAAAGTTCCTTCTCAGAGTCTCCTACAGGAGATACAACATGATAAAATGCCATTCCAGTGGAGAAAACCTGATAAAGTGCTCTTCCAGTGGAGAAAACCTGATAAAATGCTCTTCCAGTAGAGAAAACATGATGAGATTCCCTCTTGGCTACAGTAGATCAAACATGATAATATTTCCTCTTGGATGCCTCTACAGTAGATAAAACATGATGAAGTGCCCTTCCAGTGGAGAAAACACAATAAAGGGCCTTCTTTGATGCCCCTACAGTAGATAAAACATGATCATATTTCCTCTTGGATGCCCTTCCAGTGGAGAAAACATGATACTATTTACTCTTGGATTCCTCTTAGGTGCCTAAAGTGCCCCTACAGTAGATAAAGCAAGATAAAGGGCCCATGCAGTGGAGAAAACATGATGATATCCGGCCCCTACAGTAAATAAAACATGATAAAGTTCCCTTCCAGTGGAGGAAACTTAATAAAGTGCCCTTCCAGTGGAGAAAACACAATAAAGGGCCTTCTTTGATGCCTCTACAGTAGCTCTAACATGATAAAGTGCCCTTCCAGTGGAGAAAACACAATAAAGGGCCTTCTTGGATGTCTCTACCGTAGCTCAAACATGATAAAGTGCCCTTCCAGTAGAGAAAACACAATAAAGGGCCTTCTTTGATGCCCCTACAGTAGCTCTAACATGATAAAGTGCTCTTCCAGTGGAGAAAACACAATAAAGGGCCTTCTTGTATTCCTCTACAGTAGCTCAAACATGATAAAGGGCCCTTCCAGTGGAGAAAACATGATGATATTCCCTCTTGGAGGCCCCTACAGTAGATAAAACATGATAAAGTGCCCTTCCAGTGGAGAAAACACAATAAAGGGCCTTCTTGGATGCCTGTACAGTAGCTCAAACATGATAAAGTACCCTTCCAGTGGGGAAAACACAATAAAGGGCCTTCTTGGATGCCTCTACAGTATCTCAAACATGATAAAGTACCCTTCCAGTGGAGAAAACACAATAAAGGGCCTTCTTTGATGCCCCTACAGTAGATAAAACATGATAAAGTGCTCTTCCAGTGGAGAAAACACAATAAAGGGCCTTCTTTGATGCCCCTACAACAGCTCAAACATGATATAGTGCCCTTCCAGTGGAGAAAACATGATCATTTTCCCTATTGGAGGCCCTTACAGTAGATACAACATGATAAAGTTCCCTTCCAGTGGAGAAAACATGATAAAGGGCCCTTCCAGTGGAGAAAACACAATAAAGGGCCTTCTTTGATGCCCCTACAATAGCTCAAACATGATAAAGTGCCCTTCCAGTGGAGAAAACACAATAAAGGGCCTTCTTTGATGCCCCTACAGTAGATAAAACATGATAAAGTGCTCTTCCAGTGGAGAAAACACAATGACGTGCCTTCTTAGATGCCCATAAAACATGATAAAATGCCCCAGGGTACCCATCCAGTGGAGAAAACAAGGTGCAGAGCATTAATAAGTGCCCTGCATGCTAGAAAACCTTCTGCACGCTGGTATTATTCAGTATTTAGTATTTCCATACTAACAAACAATAGAATAACAAAAGGACGCTGCAAATAAAAGATTTGTATAACAGAGTAAGAATCAGTGCAGACGAGAAATATGTGAGAAGGTATGGTGCGTGGGTTTTGCAGTAATACACAGTACAGGTAGTACACAGTACAGGAAGTGCACAGTACAGGTAGTACACAGTACAGGTAGTACACATACCTGATGCATTGAAGCAGAAGACAGCAAACGGATGATCTGGCTTAGCGAACCACGTCACCACTCCAGTTTTGCCCTGTCCACATTTTCGGTCAGCTGTGAGTCGTGGGACGACCGCGATCCGTTCAGCTATCCAGCCATATCTGTTTAAACAGAACATGAAGTATGAATACTACTAAGAGCTGGAAGATGAAACAGAAAAAAAGTCAAAATCTGGGTGTGTGGTGTTAGAAAGAAGTGAGATGAGCAGATGATGAGCATCCACTACTACATAACACATGTGTTTACATGCTAATATTCCACTATTATACACTATTATTATTCTGGCTTGGTCAACAGCATATTCCGAATTAGGTCTTATTCTGAAAGAAGCACTTTCCAAAATATAAGCCTTTGCACACCAGTGTCGTATTTTAGCTTTTTTGGGCAATTCATTTTCACGTCCATTTATGTTTTCTAACTGGTGTTTTTGTCACGAGTACTTTGATCCAAAACGCAAATATTCCACGCCGACGAGGCCACGCCCCCCCCCCCCCCGGTTAGTTAAGGCATCAGAAATGTGGGATGTGCAGATATTCTTTTGGGTTTTTGGAGCATTCTTTGGACATTTATATGGCAGCTTCAGAGTCGGGAGCTACAAGAAGAGCCGCCTGAAGAGCACAGGCTTGGTGAACTTAAGAGCAACATGACTGCAGCTGGAAAAGGCGGGAAATGTAAGTTATTTGAAGGCGGAGCATGGAAACTGGAATATTAGTGGAATATACATGTTAACAAGCCATGAAAACAGCTCCGTGGGAAGGTTATCTTTTGCAGAATAAGGGCAAAAACGTGTACCGTAAAAGTCGGGTTATACGCCGCTACTACCTTCGGTCAGTGTCCCCGCTGTAGCCAGCTGGCGCTCATGCTAGTTCTTCACTAACTTCCGCTAGCTCCCCGCTAGCTCCCTGACAACCACCGAAGGTAGCGGGACCAGCCCCGGCTTGGGCAGAGGGGACGCGGGCAGTAGCAGCAGGAGCGGGGAGCTAGCATCAGCGCTAGCTAGCGCTGCTCCTAGCTTGCTACAGCGGGACACTGACCGGAGGTAGGAGTGGCTTGTAACCCGACTTTTACGGTAACGTTTTTCCTAAATCAGATTTCATCATATGACGCATCGAGTTCCATAACATGCATGACATAAATATAAGTGACCGAACAGTCGCCGCACGCTTCCAGCCTACTTGCAGGTCTCCAGGCCGCGCCGCAGCGCGCGCTCCACCTGGGCTCTGGTAGCGATGCGGACGCTCAGACCCAGACAGGCGGCGCCGGCTGCAGAGGCGTTGAAGCTGTAGCTCCCTCCTTCCAGGAGCATGAAGACGCCGGCCGCTCTGGGGCCTCGAGGGACGGATGCACAAAATACAGATGTTTCAAAAAGTATGCAGCAACGTCAGCATGGAAACAAGCTCATAAAAGCAGCATGATTTGTGTTACTTTTGTCATTTCACACTTTAATTCACAGCACAAATAGTCCATAATATTGGTTGCACATAAGCCACAGACTTCCCTGGTTAACTGATATTTTCCACATTTGTCTCACGATAATATTTGACATTTTTTTTTACATTTTTCATGCATTCTTGAAACTTTTAGCCAACTGTGATCGTCACGTGAAAAGTGAGCAAGACCTTTGAGCCAAAGTGTCCCGAAGATATTCCCTTCCGCCACAAAAGGTCACGCATGACAGACCTGACATAAAGTACACTGTCGTATGGACGTGCATTCAAATGTATCGACAGCAGCAACATGCATCTACATTAAAAACATAACTGTGGGAAACCAAACCAAACGTACCTTTAATCAGCTGGGAGTCGGACGCCAGCAAAAAGGCTGCAAAAGATAAAAGTAAGCATCGAGTAGCAAAGCCAAATCTTGCCATGTTTTCTATGGAATATATTTATATATAAATATAAATATATTTATATATATATATGTGTAACTGAAGCGGTTGGCGGCGAGGAACCAAATAAAGCGAACGCAAAGGGAAAAGCTTCAGGACAAACGAGACGAGGAAACAGGAAGAAGAGGTCAAATCTGCTGGATGCCCTTCAGGAGATAAGAGCAGAGAGCTCGGCCTCACGGGGGTCCGAAGCGTCGTGTTTTACGGGTATCGAGTCACGGATACATATTCAGTTCAACCATAAACTCTAAATACAAACAAATTGAGGATTTCCAGGAAACATTAAAGCAGTGAGAGGTCACGTCGTGATCTGAAATGAACAGACAACCAAAGAGCCGTTTGCTTCACACGACTTCATCGGCCAAACACGGATGAAGACATTAAAATTGTTGTTTTTTAAACGGTTTTGACTTTTTCTGCTGAGCCAGCATCCGTCTTCCAGAGCCAGTTTGTTTCCAACGGACTCATCGGAAAAAAATGAACTTCCTCCACATTGTCCCTCTTCTCGAAAACCAGTTCTAGCTCTTCGGCTCTCTGGTAAACACGCTTTAGTTTTCACTGTGTGTGTGTGTGTGTGTGTGTGTGTGTGTGTGTGTGTGTGTGTGTGTGTGTGTGTGTGTGTGTGTGTGTGTGTGTGTGTGTTTGTGTACGTGTGTCTCTGTGTGTGTGTGTGTGTGTGTGTGTGTGTGTGTGTGTTTGTGTGTGTGTCTGTGTGTGTGTGTGTGTGTGTGTGTGTGTGTGTGTGTGTGTGTGTGTGTTTGTGTGTGTGTGTGTGTGTGTCTGTGTCTGTGTGTGTTTGTGTGTGTGTGTTTGTGTTTGTGTACGTGTGTC
>NC_136597.1:26623728-26786228 GCF_910589615.1 Taurulus bubalis | reverse complement strand
TTTTATTGTATTGTATTGTATTGTATTGTATGGTATTGTATTGTATTGTATGGTATTGTATGGTATTGTATTGTATCATATTGTATTGTATGTTTTTGTATGTTATTGTATTGTATTGTATCATATTGTATTGTATCGTATCATATTGTGTTGTATTGTATCGCATTGTATCGTATCGTATCATATCGTTTCGTATCATATTGTATTATATCGTATTGTATCGTATCGTATCATAATGTATCGTATTGTATCGCATTGTATCGCATTGTATCGTATCGCATCATATCGTATCATATTGTATTGTATTGTATCGCATTGTATTGTATCGCATCGTATTTTGTTGTATTTATCGTATTGTATTTCGTGTTGTTCTACCCTACCACCCTGTTGTGCCTGAGGACCTGATGGAGTCTGAGGATGTGGCCCTTCTTTATCCCCCACGCTGCTAAAGAGAGCGCTGACTGAAAGCGTGTGACGATCTCATGAGCCACTGTGAAGCCCGAAGGAGAGCCGGGTGCGTCTGCAGGTTCGTCGTATCGCGTTACCTCATGAATAATACCTGCAGCTCCGTCGGATCCTTTGCAGTGAGAACTTCCCTCGCGTCTCACTCTGAACACAACCCGTTGGTGAGGGGAGGGGACGGTGAACATTTTGACAAAATGTCCCTCAGGGCCAAATCCCACAGCGACCTGTCGGCGGCCGCGAGGTCCCCGTCAGACAAGTGCTTCTCCACGAGCAGCAGCAGCGTGAACCGAGGCGGCCGGCTCCCGAACGGGACGGCGGAGGAGGTCAAGGGCCTCCACAGGCCGGCCAGGAGGCCCGTGAGGGCCGTGAGGCCGCTCAGCGCCGCCGGCAGCTGCAGCGGCTCCTTCTTCCAGATCAACCAGCTGCACGGAGAGCTGGTTAGAAAGAGGAAGGTAAGGAGGGAGGGGGGTTCTGGTCACTTATCTTAGACACTTTTATTCTTAGTAAACAATAGTTCAAATAGTTTAGAATGATCCCATGAGAATTAGATACATCCGAGTACACCTGGAAGTATAATAATCACAAAGAGAACATTATCGTTTCAATCAATTACGCTCATATTTTCAGGTTTGGGAATGCACAACCTGTCGTTGCCGTCGCTTTGAGACTCAACAGTTTGATATCATGCTCCTCATGTGAGACATGATCTTTGGCTTCAATGTGCAGAAAACGTTCCCACATTCTGAAGAATTGACCTTCTGTAACCGTCTTGTTCTGATGGGAGAGTTATAGAGGAGTAAATGAGAGCCACGAGAGGAAGAAGAAAGAGGAATCCTCGGAATTCAGATTCATTCCCCCCCCCTTTTAAAACCTATATTTCAGTTTCCCAATTCAGACGTAAATCGCAGAATTATTACCATTTTCTCTTCGTAATCATGAGGTGAATCTCAGAAGTCATTTGTTTAAATAGAAACATAAAGCAAAGCCCTCTGATCCTAACTGCAACCAGATGTTACTGAGTTCCTGACAGTCCGGCCCACCGTGGCTAGAACAAACATTCTGGTTGACATTCGGCCCTGAAGACACATCCATCAACGCGCTCGCCGCCGTGAGCGCGAGCGGAAAGCCGCTTGGCGGCAAACGGCTCCCTCTAGTGGAGAATCTGTGACGCTTTGCAACGACAATTATCATTAACTTTCTTGAAGAAATTGTACTTTCTTGATTCTTGTTGTTCTGAGTTTGTACTCATGGTTGAAGTCGCTTTGGATAAAAGCGTCAGCTAAATGTAATCTAATTAAGGTAGTTGAAGAAAAAACAATGTCCACCACAAAGTCCATCTGTACCGGAGCTTTCAATCATATCGCATGATCTTCATGGCCCGGTTTTCCTTCAATTGGAGTCGTCTTTAAAGTGTTGGGAACGTTGATAGTTTGACTATAATACTTGACGACTGGACCGACTCCATTTGCAGGTGAAGGACATGCGATGTGATCGAAAGCTCCGGAACAGCTACTAAATGGACCTTGTGGGGGGATTTATTTCCTCAACTACCTTAATTACTTCAGCTAAGTTTAAATAAAGCTTAGTTGAGTTAAAATGTTCATCAAACTACAACATACGACCTAAAATGGCGATAAAACAGAGACCACGTTAATAATGAAAACGAATCATTCGCTTTGATGAGTGTGAGACGTACACACACACACACACACACACACACACACACACACACACACACACACACACACACACACACACACACACACACTTTCCTCAGGAATGTGAGGATCTGAGGAGAGAAAACAAGCTCCTGACCAACGAGGTCCACATGGAGCGGATCGTGATGCGCACAGAGAGCGAGCTGACCATGAGGACCCTCAGGACCCTGAACCAGGAGCTGCAGGCGCAAGGCAAAGAGGTACACACACACACACACTCACACACACACACACACACTCACTCACACACACACACACACACACACACACACACTGGTTTTAAAGACGAGGTGTCACTGGAGAGGGAAGGACAAGAGGAGATACAAAGAAGGTCTTAATCATTTGTTTTTTTTAATTGGAATTAATATTAATATCTCCGCCTGACCAGTCAAGGTCCTATTAAACATGCTTGGATTATTATAATATATTATTATTATTATTATTATTATTATTATTATTATCATTAAAACATTAGTTATTGTTTTGGTACAAAGAAGCCTTTTTTTCCCCCCAATATTATAATTTTTATAGTTATAATTATTCTGCCGCAATTGTTTAGTGGCAGGATCCGGTATTTGGCACACGACATGATGTATTGTGGTTTATATTAATATTGGGTTCATTGTTTCTGTTTCTATTATTGCATTGAGTACCTTTTAGTGCTGTACAAATAAAATTATATTATTATTATTTTTAGTTGATCAGCTTCTCGCGGCCTCATTGCTTTTTGCAGCTTTAATTTCTGATAGAAAACAAAACACTTTCCTATGAATGAAACTGGCGTTGCGTCACATCAGCGTGCACACCAACGTGCACACGAGCGTGCGCACGAGCGTGCACACCAACGTGCACGCGTTGGTGTTCAGTCTCAAAGGACGGTGGTCACAGTCCATGGAGGTTTAAAGTTTCATGCAGAACCGTCCACCTCTTTCCATTCATGCCACAGAGCCGGTCACCGAGTCGGGAGTCGCATTACATCGAGAAACAAAGGCCACCTTTTCCCTCCACCTCTCTCTCTCCAGCTGAAGCAGAAGCTGTATCTCAGCCAGCAGAGGGCGGCGTTGAGCTCGCGCGCCGCAGACGAGGCGGAGGAGTCCAGAGGCGAGGCGGAGAGGAGCCGGGCCCTCGCGGAGGCCCGGGCCCTCGGCTGGCAGCGGGACAAGGGGGCGGCCGAGGCCGACCGGGAGCGACTGAGCGAGGAGCTGCAGACGCTGAAGACAGAGGTGAGGAGACGCTTCATGAACAAAGAAGCCAATTCGTAGTCTTCATTTCCATTATTATGTGCAATACCACACCAGATGTTCTCTTTAACCAGATTTGGATGTGGAATATTTTAATATTTTAATCAATATATATCCTTCTTCTTCTTCTTCTTCTTCTTCTTCTTCTTCTTCTTCTTCTTCTTCTTCTTCTTCTTCTTCTTGGTCTTCTTCTTCTTGGTCTTCTTCTTCTTGGTCTTCCTCTTCTTGGTCTTCTTGGTCTTCTTCTTCTTCTTCCCTTCTTGGTCTTCTTCTTGGTCTTCCTCTTCTTGGTCTTCTTCTTCTTGGTCTTCTTCTTGGTCTTCTTCTTCTTGGTCTTCCTCTTCTTGGTCTTCTTCTTCTTGGTCCTCTTCTTCTTGGTCTTCTTCTTGGTCTTCTTCTTCTTGGTCTTCCTCTTCTTGGCCTTCTTCTTGGTCTGCTTGGTCTTCTTGATCTTCCTCTTCTTGGTCTTCTTCTTCTTGGTCTTCATCTTCTTGGTCTTCTTCTTGGTCTTGGTCTTGAACTTCTTGGCTTTCTTTTTCTTGGTCTTCTTCTTCTCCTTCTTCTTGGTCTTCTTCTTCTCCTCCTTCTTCTTCTTGGTCTTCTTCTTCTCCTCCTTCTTGGTCTTCTTCTTCTTCTCCTCCTTCTCCTCCTTCTTCTTCTTGGTCTTCTTCTTCTCCTCCTTCTTGGTCTTCTTCTTCTTCTTCTTGGTCTTCTTCTTCTTCTCCTCCTTCTTCTTCTTCTTCTTCTTGGTCTTCTTCTTCTTCTCCTCCTTCTTCTTCTTCTTCTTCTTCTTCTTCTTCTTGGTGTTCTTCTTCTCCTTCTTCTTCTTCTTGGTTTTCTTCTTCTCCTCCTTCTTCTTCTTGGTCTTCTTCTTCTTCTTCTTGGTCTTCTTCTTCTTCTCCTCCTTCTTATTCTTCTTCTTCTTGGTTTTCTTCTTCTTCTCCTTCTTCTTCTTGGTCTTCTTCCCCTTCTTCTTCTCCTCCTCCTCCTCTTCCTCCTCAGCGCACCGACCTGCAGCTTTCCCTGGCTCAGGCAGAGAGGGTCTACTTTGAGAGCAAGCTGCAGCTGGACCGGGTGTCGGGGGAGAACCGGACCCTGCTGCAGGAGAACCGGCGCCTGGGGTCAGACGGAGACGACCTCCGACTCAAGCTGGGCCGGGTCACCGAGGAGAACGTCCAGGCGAAACAGAGGTGGGTGTGAACCCCAAAGAGTCACGTTTTGGGACATTAAAGTTGCACCGTATAAAAATATTGCAGGAATTCTCCAGCAGCAGGAAGTGATAGAGAGCAGAATTATTCTTATATTTTGTTCCGTATCCACAACTTGTTATTATTTGGTCAACACCCATTGATCTATGGGATCTAGAGATGTTTCTTTGGGATGTTTTTAGCTCGAGAAACATTTGGTTTTCACAGTCACAGTTTTACATCTGAGGAACATAAAACTGCATGAATATCATACAATCAAAATTCCGTATATATTTTAGAGTAATTACATTGATTGGATAATTATATGTTTGAGCTAATCAAATACTATTGGTCTATTATTCCCAGTTAAAACTATTTAAATAAACTTGGATTCTTGCATGCGTTCATTTTCTGAATGATTAGCATATTCTGCTCTTTGATGCTATTTGACGCTCTAGAAACTGTTTTTTTGTTTTCTCACGACATTCGGAAGTTCTTCTTCTTCCAGCCTTTTCTTTTTTGTTGTTGTTGTCTCTCCAATTCTTGGGCCCGGCGTCAGTCATTTCCCTCAGCAGGCGTGACTTTCCCCCAGGAGACCGGCGTACGAGTCTTATCTCATGAACTCAAACCACGACCTTCTCCTCGACGTAAACATGTGATTGTGAGCGTTTGGGATGGAGAACGGCAGTAAAATGCCTCCGTGAGGTCCTCGTGACCCGGGACATCCGCTGGATTTAGAAAAGCCTTTTAAAAGCCTCACAGGAGGCCGTGAGTCCATGTGAACGGCTGAGAGCTGATAGGGACGTCTCAGGTTCCCAATGCCTCCACACCTGGTATAAAAACAGGAACAGAGGTTGAAAGTCAGACCTGACTGTGGCCCTTCATCCAGAGTCCTTCCTTTACAGGAAGCTCTGAACCCACACAGCACACTGAGTATCTGCAGGGAAGTCACCGTGAGAAGGACCGGACAAGGATTCAGTCAGAAGAGGCTGATTCATCACATATGACATCCATTTCTTTGTGTCCCAGTTCATTATTTCCATTTAAAATACAAAAAAATGATATTTTCAGTACATTCAAATAATATATATACAACACTAAAAATGTCAGGCGGAGTGTGATGCGGCGCAAAAAGACATGAGAGGTTCACGGTTTGTTTTTTCACTATTTAATAATAATAATAATAATAATCATTTTATTTAATAATAATATTGTGAGAAGAACAATGAGAGTTCGACTGGAGGACGGAAGAGCTGAATGTCGAGAGTGAGAGAGAGAGAGAGGGTGAGAGAGAGAGAGAAAGAGGGTGAGAGAGAGAGGGTGTGAGAGAGAGAGGGTGAGAGGGTGTGAGAGAAAGAGGGTGAGAGAGAGGGTGAGAGAGAGAGAGGGTGAGAGAGAGGGTGAGAGAGAGAGAGAAGGTGAGAGAGAGAGGGTGAGAGAGAAAGAGAGGGTGAGAGAGAGGGTGAGAGAGAGAGAGAGAGGGTGAGAGAGAAAGAGAGGGTGAGAGAGAGGGTGAGCGAGAGAGAGAGAAGGTGAGAGGGTGTGAGGGTGTGAGGGTGTGAGAGAGGGTGAGAGAGAGAGAGGGTGAGAGAGAAAGAGAGGGTGAGAGAGGGTGAGGGTGAGAGAGAGAGAGAGAGAGGGTGAGAGAGAAAGAGAGGGTGAGAGAGAGGGTGAGCGAGAGAGAGAGAAGGTGAGAGGGTGTGAGGGTGTGAGAGAGGGTGAGAGAGAGAGAGGGTGAGAGAGAAAGAGAGGGTGAGAGAGAGAGAGGGAGAGAGAGACTTCAATGAGGGCTTCAATGTCTCGTCGCTTTGATTTAACCAAATGTTTTCGTAGCCGCCGGAGCTTTGAAGATGTAACTTTGGGTCCCGCGTCGTTCTCAGCGAGGCGGCCTCGCGGCGCAGGGTGGCGGCGGCGGAGGAGGAGGCCGAGCGGGCCGGCCGCGCTCAGCGGGAGGCCGACGCCCGGCGCCGCCTGGCCGAGGACGAGAGGCGGGAGAGGACGGACGAGGGCCTCGGCTGGAGGGAGAAGCACCGAGAGCTGGCCGACAGGGTCAGAGGTCAAGAGGACCTGAAGGCCCTGAGGCAGGACAAAGCAGTAAGAGGGCGTCTGCTGTTTTTTATCTGTGTTAATAACAGGAGTCACACTCATTCTGAACAATGCATTTACATGATTTTAAACCAAATGTCCATGACTTAAATTTGGTTTAAAGTCAGGGAAAAGTCATGGAAATCCATTGGTCAAAATGAGTATGAACCCTGCTATTAACTACAGATAAAACAAATATGTGTCCACACATCTTGACTTGACTTGATTTCCATGACTTTAAACCAAATGTCCATGACAAACATTTAGTGAAATCTGCGTGTAAACAGTAAAAAGTGAGTAAATGTAGTATTTAAACTAACAATGAGAATACAAAGCATACAGTAAACCTTAAATGACACAAATGAATGAGACAATAGTTTGATTAAAAGAATAAACATTTATATAGATGCCTGTATGTATGCCTGCTTATATTTTGAGTCTTTCTTTTAAAAGCATATTACCGTAAAAGTCGGGTTACGAGCCGCTACTACCTTCAGTCAGTGTCCCCGTTAGCTCCCCGCTGTAGCCAGCTAGCGCTCCTGCTAGCGCTCCTGATAGCGCTCCGTTAGCTCCCCGACAACCACCGAAGGTAGCGGGACCAGCCCCGGCTCCACACCCGACTCGGGTAGAGGGGACGCGGGCAGCAGCAGCGGGGAGCTAGCAGCAGCGGGGAGCTAGCAGCAGCGGGGAGCTAGCAGCAGCGGGGAGCTAGTAGCAGCGGGGAGCTAGCAGCAAGTAGCAGCTGCAGCGGGGAGCTAGTAGCAGCGGGGAGCTAGCAGCAAGTAGCAGCTGCAGCGGGGAGCTAGTAGCAGCGGGGAGCTAGCAGCAAGTAGCAGCTGCAGTGGGGAGCTAGTAGCAGCGGGGAGCTAGCAGCAGCGGGCAGTAGCAGCTGCAGCGGGGAGCTAGCTAGTGCTGCTGCTAGCTTGCTACAGCGGGGACACCCACCGGAGGTAGAAGCGGCTTGTAACCCGACTTTTACGGTACTTATTTCAAACTCAGTGTAAATGAACGACATGAACACATGAACATAACACATTTACATGACTTTTACTAAACTTTGGGGACTTTTTTCCCAGGCCTGGAAATAACCGTTTTAAAACTCTATGACTTTTCCAGGTTTTCCATGACCGTGAGCACCTTGTCATAAAGATTTAAGAACCCTGTAATACTGATGTAACCCTGTAATACAGATTTAACCCTGTAATACAGATTTAAGAACCCTGTAATACAGATTTAAGAACCCTGTAATACAGATTTAACCCTGTAATACAGATTTAACCCTGTAATACAGATTTAAGAACCCTGTAATACAGATTTAACCCTGTAATACAGATTTAAGAACCCTGTAATACAGATTTAAGAACCCTGTAATACTGATGTAACCCTGTAATACAGATTTAAGAACCCTGTAATACAGATTTAAGAACCCTGTAATACAGATTTAAGAACCCTGTAATACAGATGTAACCCTGTAATACAGATTTAAGAACCTTGTAATACAGATTTAAGAACCCTGTAATACAGATGTAACCCTGTAATACAGATTTAAGAACCCTGTAATACTGATGTAACCCTGTAATACAGATGTAACCCTGTAATACAGATTTAAGAACCCTGTAATAGAGATTTAACCCTGTAATACAGATTTAAGAACCTTGTAATACAGATTTAACCCTGTAATACAGATTTAACCCTGTAATACAGATTTAACCCTGTAATACTGATGTAACGTACACGTTGATGCGTTTTCCCGCCCCAACAGTGTCAAGCCAACATCAAGAGTTTCTTCCTCTGCATGACGGAAAGCGACCAGCGGGTCAGAATCCTCAGGAACCGAGACGGCAGCACGAGGAACTTCACGGTGAGACCACGGCGCTGACGGCCAGCAACGTGAGACAGGTAAAAAGCGAGCGGTTCAGGTGACGTGTCCTTGTGTTCAGGAGGGAGACCCCGTCTACATCCCCGGCCCCGAAGAGCCGGAGAGGAGTTCGTCCAGGTGAGGCCCCAAAAACAGCTCAATTCACGAGAGCCTACACGTCAACGAAGGAAACTTTCTTAAAGGTTAAAGAGGTTAAAGCCTTTCTCTGTACTTATGACTGAAGGATGCAGTCATTCTGCAATTGGAACAGCAGCTCACTTGCTAATGAGTTTATTCCTCATTTATTATCAAGTATTTGTTCAATCAGACCAAATAAGACAATCCTGCCTTTCATTTAAAATAAAAGATATAATTTGTGTTTTTTGGAGCGTGCTTGACTGGATGCAGACTTTTATATTGGAACAGTTCTTGGGCTGCAACTTATGACGTTTCACAAGAACGCAATCTTTAGAAAACTTAAAAAAAACAATAGGAGTAATATCCAGGGTTCACACACATGTTGACCAATGGATTTCATAACTTTTTCATGCCTTTTTACCAAATTTCTATTAAAAACATTTAGTGAAATCTGGGTGTAAACAGTAAAAAGTGAGTAAATGTAGTATTTAAACTAACAATGAGAATACAAAGCATACAGTAAACCTTAAATGACACAAATGAATGAGACAATAGTTTGATTAAAAGAATAAACATTTATATAGATGCCTGTATGTATGCCTGCTTATATTTTGAGTCTTTCTTTTAAAAGCATATTCATTATTTCAAACTCAGCGTAAATGAACGACATGAACACATGAATATAACACATTTACATGACTTTTACTACACTTTTGGGAATTTATTGTTTAAAGACTTTTTTCCAGGCCTGGAAATAACCATTTAAAAACTCCATGACTTTTTCAGGTTTTATATTTTACCCTTAAAAAACACATTTAAAAGACCGGCCCCTTAGAGGGATCTGTTGCATTCTAGATGTCCAAACGCTCCCTCATCTTCCTCATCTTCCTCATCTTCCTCATCCTCTCTCAGGACCTTGTTCCGGGCCGCCGCCCCGCTCAGCGATCCGGGCCCGAGTCACTTCGACGAGCTGCCGGCCTTCGGCGGAGGAAGAGGAGCGTGTCCGGACTCTGGGACGCCGCGCAGGAGCAGGAAGGTGGTGGATTACTTCTGGATCCCCACAGACCAGGACTAGAGGACTAGAGGACTAGAGGACCTGCTACCGGGCCGGAGTCCGTCCCAACAACTCAGTATCCGCCTCAATAACCCTCATGTGTAACACTGGTTACATGTAGACGCTTGCCGTGGTCTTTATGGCAGAGAAGGTAAATTAAAGCATTTTCAAAAACTAAGATTTCCTGAAATTCCATAAACTCGTAGATGACCAACTCTGAATGTCTCCGACCAGCAGGAGTCAGACCGTTATCCTCAAGTTCACGCTTGAAGCCGTACAAAGAAAAGGGAAACTAGTGTTAGTGCTCACGTACTGGACTTTATTGACATTAAAGCAAAAGGAGGTGCACAATCATTTTGAATACAATATAATCCAAATCCAATCGCCTTTATACATAAAACAGCTCAAATCTCTTCCGTTTCTTATTATTTAACTTTATATTAGATATATATTTATCTGAGTGAGGGGGAATCAATTACGACGATCTAAGAAATGCACTCGTTTACCTTCCCGTATTAAACAGTCAAAATAAAACCGGTTACTCCAAATCCAAAGTCAAAGAGGACGCCGAGATGTCTGGATGAATAAAACTCCTCGTGCGTAAATATTAATTCTTGTAAACCATGTTAAGCGTCATAGGAAACGTCTGCTTCAGTGAATTTATTGCGCAGTTCAGCCGGGAGTAAATCAAATCCTTCAGCATCCGCGTGGGCTTACAGGTTCTTCTTAGATTTCATTATCAGACACACAAAATAAAACTAAGAGGTAGAAACACAGGCTCCAAACGTTACAGTGACACACCCATGATTACAACTTCTTTCAAAATAAAAAAACATAATGTAACATTAGGAAGATCGGGAGCATTGCGACCCGTCGACAAAAAGGGGAGGAGTCACAAAAACAAAGGAGGGAAGATGCTCATCAGCGACTACGAAAAAACTGTTTCTTTTAGTAAGCACACGACTAAACACGCACCTTAATTCATCTTCATCTTAACGTCTTGCTCACGCTCCGCTCTCATTGTTGAAGGTCACACAGCGGGTCACCGACGGGACCTTTCGTTGTTTTTAAAAGAGCGAAGAGGACCAATAATCTGATATATTCAGAGGGGAAACCTACGAAAGTCTCGAATCGGTGGAAAAAGAAAGGAAAATTGGAGTGGAAATGAAAAAGATGCAATACAGTGAAAGAAAAGGAAAGTTACAAACTTCAGTTCAGAGTTTAAAAGAAGAAGGAAATAAAACAAACGCATGGTTGAGCCACTCCAGACTTTAGAGGCCGGTCACACGAGGCCCTACAGGGACGCGCTTCAGCTGGCCGTCGCACGACAGAAGCGGCTACGCGCCACGCGGTAGTGGTTAACTTAAGATGTGGTTAAATGAAATAAAAGCAGGAGAGGCCAGTGCACTAATAAGACGCGCTTGATCTTCTTCAGTCGGCCTCTTCCTCAGACTCCTCCTCCTCCGCCGTCTCCAGCCAGGTGAGCCACTGGTTGACCTGCAGAGGAGCGACACGGCGGCGTTCAGTCGCACAAACAAAATGGCCACTGTGTTTGTCTGTGAGGACATTACTGTACCTGGAATAGAGATTTTCCTTTCCCCGGGAACTCTTGGCTGATGTCTTCTTTCCATGCGAGGAAGGCTTCTTCTTCGATGATCTCCATGTCGTAGAAGTTGACAAAGAAGCGCAGCAGCATGCCTAGGAGGGAAGAATTAATAAACACATAAACAAACATGTTCGACATATTATTATATATTATTTATATTTGTTGTGCAATACTGTTATATCTTTTATATTTTGTTCCTTATTTTTATTTATTTTTTACCGTAAGTTTATTCTAATTCTGTGTGTTAGGACCCAGCAAAATAAGCATTTCATTGTATAGAATAACTATAATAATAATGATCTGTGCATATGACATAAAAAACATCTTGAATATGATAACACAATATTTTTTGCTTTAGAAAACAAAAATTCCTTCAAAATAAAATTAAAGTGTGTACAAGTACTTAATAGTGTATTTAAATAACAACACACTCAGTTCTTTTACATGAATTAATAAACACTTCATTTTTTGCTGGCCGTTTTCAGTTGATGGCCCAATCTCATATTTGTTATTTGCCGGTCATATTTACACATATTATAGTTTGACGCCAGGCAAAGACTCTTAATTATAGTTCTTAAAGACACAACTGTCCAGTCGATGGTCGTCAGCGCCCTCTGGTGGCCTGCCTGTGCGGTGGAAACCCCGACACCGACACGGGTCGTCGACATGGTTTCCCCGACATGGTTTCCCCTGAGGGCTGCGGGTGCGTACCTTTGGGGAAGGCGCTGGCGTTGCAGTGCACCTGCAGGGCGTAGAGCGCGCTGACCTGCAGCTCGGTGTGGTCGTGCAGGAACTTCTGCATGACGGGCTTGAAGGCCAGCAGCAGCTGCTTCTCCTGCTCCAGCTGGTCTCTGGGCGGCGCCGGCTGCTGCTCGTCGGCCTCCGGCACGCACAGCTCCTGGGAGATGTACTGCAGGAAGCTGGAGAGAGCAGGCGGGTTCACTCGGCCCGGAGCGCCACACATAACATTCATTTAAACGTGGAAAATAAAAAAAGGCCACCGTGGCTTCTGTTTTTGGACAGAAAAGTATTTGATAATCCATTTGTGTAATTTTTTTAAGAAAAAAAAAAAAGCCATTTGATTGTCATACCTTCTCCAATTAGAGGTTTATAAAAAATCCTTTTTACATTTTAAATCTTTGTTTAAAAGTCAGCCATATTTAGATATCACCTTGTTCACTCTTCTGACATTTCATAGAACAAACGATTACATTAAAATAGGGATGATGGATTTTATTGCAATAAAAAGAAATTGAAAAAAAGTTGAATATAATAATATAAGAGTGTAATAATACCTCACCATCTGAAGGAAGAAAATGGAGCCGGATCTACACAATACTGCTGGTTTAAATTTGTTTTTTTACACATAATTTCTGCAGGAGGACCTGATTACCTCGTTGAAGATTGTTCTGTGATGATATTTCTTAAGAGCTTTAAGTATATTTTGTTGATTATGGGGAGAATATTGTAAACTCTAAGTACTTTGGACGTGAACATTGTGAAGCACAGACCACCTTCACCTCTAAAAACAAAGTTCTCCTTGCCCACCTACCTGGTCATGAGGATGTTGACGAAGCCTTTGTCGGTGTGCAGCTTGGGCGAGATGTTGTCCTTGATCCACTTGTAGATGGACTGAGGAGACGGGTCGGCCTTGATCTGCTGCAGCAGCTCCTTCTCCAGCTTCAGCAGCGGGAACAGGAAGCTCAGGCTCTTCCCCTCCAGGATCTCCAGCATGCGGTCCTTGTTCTGATCGATCTCTGCCGGAGGAACAAGGCCGCGATTCAGAGAGGAGGCGGGATCTTAATTAGGGAGGCGGAGCTCAGTGGTTACAAAGAATGAACGGGAAAAAAAAAGTGTCAAGGTCGGAAAGAGGTTTTATTTTGAAAAATCACCGGATGCATCCGTCTAAACCTCAAGAATATCAAGAGATCGCCAAAAAAGCATGAAAACCTGCTTTCATTTCAACATCCGGTCATTGTGAAGCAGGTTTTAAGTTACAGAGTAGACTGGACTAAAGGTTTAGGTTACAGAGTAGACTGGACTAAAGGTTTAAGTTACAGAGTAGACTGGACTAAAGGTTTAGGTTACAGAGTAGACTGGACTAAAGGTTTAAGTTACAGAGTAGACTGGACTAAAGGTTTAGGTTACAGAGTAGACTGGACTAAAGGTTTAGGTTACAGAGTAGACTGGACTAAAGGTTTAGGTTACAGAGTAGACTGGACTAAAGGTTTAAGTTACAGAGTAGACTGGGCTAAAGGTTTAAGTTACAGAGTAGACTGGGCTAAAGGTTTAAGTTACAGAGTAGACTGGACTAAAGGTTTAAGTTACAGAGTAGACTGGGCTAAAGGTTTAAGTTACAGAGTAGACTGGGCTAAAGGTTTAAGTTACAGAGTAGACTGGACTAAAGGTTTAAGTTACAGAGTAGACTGGACTAAAGGTTTAAGTTACAGAGTAGACTGGACTAAAGGTTTAGGTTACAGAGTAGACTGGACTAAAGGTTTAGGTTACAGAGTAGACTGGACTAAAGGTTTAGGTTACAGAGTAGACTGGACTAAAGGTTTAGGTTACAGAGTAGACTGGACTAAAGGTTTAGGTTACAGAGTAGACTGGACTAAAGGTTTAGGTTACAGAGTAGACTGGACTAAAGGTTTAGGTTACAGAGTAGACTGGACTAAAGGTTTAGGTTACAGAGTAGACTGGACTAAAGGTTTAGGTTACAGAGTAGACTGGACTAAAGGTTTAGGTTACAGAGTAGACTGGACTAAAGGTTTAGGTTACGGGGGACCGGGTCGTAGCAGAGAAACAAGCTCCGTTCTCCCACTAATTCGGCGTAATGGTGAGTTGTATTTTTAAGCACTTTATTATTGTCTGTCTGGGAGCATCTTCTGCATGAACGTACCTGGGAGCATCTTCTGCATGAACGTACCTGGGAGCATCTTCTGCATGAACGTACCTGGGAGCATCTTCTGCATGGCCACCTTGCTCTGCTGGAAGAGCTCGGTGAGCCACTCTCGGTCCTTCAGCTTGGCCGCCTGCTGCAGGCAGAGCAGGAAGAGGGGGAAGTGCGTGCCGTTCTCCAGCGGGTGGGCCAGCTCCGCCACGCTCACCAGCTCGGCGATGACGGCGCGGGCCGCGAACTGGGCCAGGTAGGACTTCACCAGCGGGACGTCCAGCTCGATCTTGGGGCACTGGTCCAGGACGTTGAGGAACGCCTGCGGGAGAGGAAATGTTTGTCTAGTTTGTGTCCGATCTTAACGTTTTAAAAACCGGCAGACTGAGCGATTGTTATATAAAACTGTAAATCATAGCTTGTTTTATGATGCAAATTTGTAGTCCTCGCCTGAATGTTCTAAACCCTCTCTAACTTTGTTCTGCTTCACTTTATCAAAGTCAACCTTTGCAGAGTGAATGTTCACATATTGAGTTATGATTTGGGTTAGAGAATGTTCACATATTGAGCTATGATTTGGGTTAGTGAATGTTCACATATTGAGTTATGATTTGGGTTAGTGAATGTTCACATATTGAGTTATGATTTGGGTTAGAGAATGTTCACATATTGAGTTATGATTTGGGTTAGAGAATGTTCACATATTGAGCTATGATTTGGGTTAGAGAATGTTCACATATTGAGCTATGATTTGGGTTAGAGTTGGACCTTACAGCTGCATAATTTCAAAGAAATAATCATCCTGAAAGTGATTTCTTTATAGGCGGACCTGAAACCGTTTCATTGTTTTCCGTTTGTCATCTTCATTTACTCTTAACCAGTAACATATAGACTGATATTTACAATTCTGAACTAAATCTCACATGTGTACCTTTTATTATAACACCAACATTATTCAAATATCCCTAGTGATTGCAGAGATACACCCTTTTTATTTTGGGTATGACATTTTTCAAGGAAAGGGCCTAAATAATAGGTGTTTTTTTAAAGAAGGCGGGGCCCGCCTACCTGCATGAAGCTCTCCCCGGTGATGAGGCCCTCGGCGCGCAGTGCGTGGATCAGGGTGCTGGCGTGCTCCTTGTCCTCGTCGGGCCGGTCCAGGGAGCACACGATGATCTTGCTCAGCATCTCCGGCAGGAAGTGCTTGGGCGCCTTCATCTCCCTGGCGCCGCTCACGGCCTCGCTCAGGTTCTTACCGGTCCAGTACGCCGTCACCATCGCCTCCTGGAAGAGTCGAGCGCCCGGGAAACAGTGAGCGAAACAAATGAGACCAATGATCAGACTAACTGATAACGTACGGAGAAAAGGGAAATATTGTATTGTTTTACTTTAGTATTTTTTGCACACTAAAATCAACGATGACGAAAACAGGATAGAACTATTGTTCTGCCTTCCGCTTCATAATGATTTTCACGTTTTGTCTTGAGTTATGAATTTCTTCTTTTGCCAAGTTATCCCCATTTATATTTATGCAACTAATGTGTTTATGAACAAATAGTTTCCTGGAGCACAACGTTCTTCAGAGATCTAGCCTCTGACCAATAAATGCTGTTTTATGGCATTCATAATTTCTCCTTTTTAAAAAAATAAAATATTGTACTCTCAATTTTCATATATATATTTTATAGTACAATTTAGAGAACAATTAAAAACTGTGTTTTTAAATATATATATATGCAATTATAATTGTACTACAAAAATAATATTTAATATATACATATTATTTATATATAGACACATTTACTTATACACACATATACAGAAAGATGTACGATGTTTTCATTTTGTCTACCGTCATTTTGAGCAGTTCCTCCTTGGAAGGAGGTGGTTTCTTGTTGGTCTTCTGAGGTTTCTCTTGGATGGGCGGCGGGTTGGTCTTCAGGCCGAGCTGTGGAGGCTGAGGTCAAAGGTCATGGATTATTACAGATGTCGGCCCACTGAGAAACCGTCACATTTCATCAGGGCTCCTGCAGCTACAGGCACGCCAGGTCCAAGAGCTCTTAAGACACGCACGACTTCTTACAACAAACGTGGCGAGTTTGTAAAGCTTTTTGCATAAAATACACACATGCGTGTGCGTTGTCTTGCAGTCGTTTCTCTCACACACACACACACTCACTCACACACAGCAAATAAGTAAACTATGTAGTTGTTAGCTAGCAGACGGTAGATCTTCTGCTCTGAGCTTCCCCTCTGGAAACAAAATACGAGTGCTATTGGTTCCGCTATCCAATCTAATTCCCATGTTTTAGCATTTTTTAGACTTTTTTAAGGATTGAGCCCACCTGTCCCAGCGGCGGGGTCTGCGTGCGAGGAGGCTGGCTGCTGGGAGGCATCATGGCCGGGATCTGGGGCTGCAGCTTGGGCACCTGGTTCTTGAGGAGGAGGAATGACTGAGCAGGCCGGAGGCTGATCTGTGGGACCAGGAAGTGCAACCAACCCAAAGAATAAATTAGGATCGGCCATGCTTTTTACAAAAACATAAAAAAAAGAATCCGATTCACGACACCCATGCCCTCATATCTCATAATCGCAGTCAGTGGACCAGCCACCAGTTTGAAGAAAAGAAGAGGAAGGAGGAGATAGATGAGATCAAAGAGAGAAGAAGGTGGAAGGAAAGGTAGCAGGTTGTGTTCCTCAGAATAACGCGTCTTTTTATAATCACTGGGCACGAAGACGTAAACTCATCAGGCAGGACTTTGATGTTATTGTGTGATTAAACACATGTTGAGTCCAGCTAAAACTGGTTCTAGGTACCTCATCTGCATTGAGCTGTCCTTTCTTGCTGAATCGTGGAGGCGTGTCCTTGGACTGGACCTGCTGCTGGGCCATGTGGTTCTGGTTGAGGAAGTGCTGGTTCTGAACCTGTCGACAGACGGGGTCACGTTCTTAAACTCGGGCGCTTCAGGATTTTGCAGAGAAGTGCCGATATTGTGCGAGCGGGGATTACCTGGTTGGACTTAACGAAAGACTTTGGCCCCGCGTCGAACGGCTGAGGTGGGGGGGCGTTGTGGCCGTGGCCGTTGAAGAGCGGGTTGGCGCGATGGCGGCCCATCGTGGGCGAGTACCGGTCCTGAATAACCCCCGGGCCGGTTCCAATCCCACTGCCTGAGGCAACGCGGCACAGAGGCGGGGTCAGTAGAGGTTTAACACAGAGGAGCGAGTCCAAGCAACTTGAAAATGTATTATTCTTGAGGTAAACTAAACACTTTAACTCTGGAAACAGCAGGTTTAAAAAAGGCCGACGGTCCTTGAACACATCAAGTGTAACAAACGTGTGTCATACGTGATGAGTTCAAGGACCGCATCACATGTAGAGAAGTGATTTTGTTGAATTATCACAAATTTAAGCTTCGAATTTATACTTTTTCTTGACAAACGTTTGTCAAGAAAAAGTATAAATTCGAAGCTTAAATTTGTGACATTTTAACAAAATCACGTCGCTACAAGTTTCATTTAAAACATTCACTTAAAATAAAATTGGGATATATATATATATATATATATATATATATATATATATATATATATATATATATATATATATATATATATATATATATATATATATATATAAAATCATGAATGAGCCAGCTAAGACCAAACGTCACGTGAGAAAATGTTTCTATCCATGCCATTTATTAATATTTTAGTCCACTACTGGACACAAGATTCCATCGTTTTCCAATTATTTTTGTAAAATAGAATAAACTAATTTGTGATTTATTGCAATATTACTTTTATACTGCACCAAAGACAAAGTGGAGGTCTCTCTACTTCTAACCATGATCGTTCCCTTTCTATTCGAGAAGCAGGACTTTTATATAAAGTGCAATGGAAAAAGAAAAACAAGACCACAGCGAGTAAAATGTGACGGGAGCTCAGAGCGTTAACGAGCCTCACAACGACTGTGTGAATAAAAAGAGAGTCCAGTTTTTAACGAGAAGCGACGGCACAGATCGGGACGCCGTACCTGGCATCTGCCCAAACATGTCGGCCAATCCCCCGAGAGTCTCCCTGTCCAGTTTCATTCTGTTGGGCATGAAGGGGCTTTCCAGGAAGAAGTCCATCCTCATCCCCTGAGACATGGGTGCTGGGATGAAAACACCCAAATCCTGCAGGAACACACGGACAGTTTAAAGTTAAACTGAACTCTAGATCCTAACGTTATCAAGCTAGACCCTCGGGTACATCCTGACTCGTGTTCATTCCTAAACCTCCAGGACTCACCTTCACTGCGTCGTGACGGATCTGGTTAATCGTCTTTGGTCCGTTGTCGATGAAAGCCTTGCGGGGGACCCAGTTGTTTTCTCGCAGTTCCACTGTGTCTTGCAGCAGGAAGCGGATCCTGGCGGGCAACTCCTTGTTGTTCATTAAGGATCGCATACGGCCAAAATACTGACCCATTAAAGACTGGAGGAGGGGAAAATGACACAAATGAATGAGACAATAGTTTGATTAAAAGAATAAACATTTATATAGATGCCTGTATGTATGCCTGCTTACATTTTGAGCGTCTTTCTTTTAAAAGCATATTAATTATTTCAAACTCGGCGTAAATGAACGACATGAACACATGAATATAACACATGAATATAACACATTTACATGACTTTTGAGACACCAGAACGTATGATTTAACCGCCCTGATCATTTTTAGTTCCCCACTAAAGCTTTAAGGTTCTACTTCTGTAAGTAACTGGCTCCCTTCTGGGTTCATACACACATTTACCAACAAAGTACATTTTCATAGACCATACATTCTCTGAAATATCTGTATACATCAAAGAAATAAGAACAAAAATCCAGGTCAAAATTTGCCACAGTATATCTAAAATGAATGGGCAGTGACCTGCTAGCTCGTGGTTGAATGCACTTCTTGTAAGTCTTTGGATAAAAGCGTCAGCTAAATGAAATGCAACAGGTTTTTTTTTTATGCTCACTGGCCAGGTTTGTCGGTGTGAAATCAAGTTCACTGGAGTGCCACATTCTAGTTAAAGAACTAGGTTTTAAATCCTTTAATACGACATGCAATATAAAATCACAGCGTTTAGGTTCTGTGTGTGAAGCTCCTTTTGGATGAAAACACACACCAATGGTAAAGACGCAGAAAAACAGAACGCAGGAGCTTCTTCTTGCACCAATGGTGGGTTTTTAAACTAAAACTGATAAACATTAAACAAACAGCCCAAACATTAAAGTATCGTTTAACCGTTAAAGTAAACGTGGTTCAGTTGTGATCAACGTAGAACAATCTATATCATTTTTACTTTAGTTATTTATGAGGCACATTTCAGGTTTTTCATGACCGTACAAACTGCGCCGCTTATAAATGAAAACTTCATGAATGAGCGTTTCGCAAGAACTGTTGCTTGCGTGTTGAATTCCACACGCGTGTCCCAGATGGAGCCCTTACCCTTGCTTTCTCATGGTCGAGTCTCGGCCCCACAGTTCTCATTATCTGACAGAGGCACTCCAGATCCTCCCCCATATCCTTGAGCTGGACTCTCTTCTTCTTTTCCAGAAGCTTGAGGGAAGGAATGCAGCGAGGTCATACAAGGTCATACAAGGTCATACAAGGTGCTCCAGTCTGCTTTCATGTAGGCATGCAGTATTTCTATTCATGCAAACCCTCGATAACATACAAAAAGATGACACATAAGTGTCGTCAAAATGTTCAAAGGAAGCGACTCTCAAACGAGGTAAGAGTACACGTACTGTTTTGATGCACTTATGAAGGATAGATTCGTGGATGAGGTCGAGTTTGCCGAGTTCCCCGATGAATTTAATGTTGCCAAGCATCTTGCTCTTGGCAATGGAACGCTGCTCCTCCTCCTCAGAAGTAAGAGGGTTGTCATGTTTGTCATAGACTGAGGAGAGAGGAGACAGGAGAGGTGAGAGGAGACAGGAGAGGTGAGAGGAGACATGAGAGGTGAGAGGAGACAGGAGAGGTGAGACAGGAGAGGTGAGAGGTGAGACAGGAGAGGTGAGAGGTGAGACAGAAGAGGTGAGAGGAGACAGGAGAGGTGAGACAGGAGAGGTGAGAGGTGAGAGGAGACACGAGAGGTGAGAGGAAAGGAGACACGAGAGGTGAGACAGGAGAGGTGAGAGGAAACAGGAGAGGTGAGAGGAAACAGGAGAGAGGAGAGGAGAGGAGACGAGAGGTGAGAGGAGAGGAGACGAGAGGTGAGAGGAGAGGAGACGAGAGGTGAGAGGAGAGGAGACACGAGAGGTGAGAGGAGAGAGGAGAGGAGACACGAGAGGTGAGAGGAGAGGAGACACGAGAGGTGAGAGGAGAGGAGACGAGAGGTGAGAGGAGAGGAGACGAGAGGTGAGAGGAGAGGAGACGAGAGGTGAGAGGAGAGGAGACGAGAGGTGAGAGGAGAGGAGACGAGAGGTGAGAGGAGAGGAGACGAGAGGTGAGAGGAGAGGAGACGAGAGGTGAGAGGAGAGGAGAGGAGAGGAGAGGAGAGGAGAGGAGAGGAGACGAGACGAGACGAGACGAGACGAGACGAGAGGAGAGGAGAGGAGAGGAGAGGAGAGAGGAGAGGACACGAGAGAGGAGACAGGAGACAGGAGAGGTGAGGTGACACGAGAGGTGAGAGGAGAGGAGACGAGAGAGGAGACAGGAGAGGTGAGAGGAGACGTTTAGTGGACATGAGCTTAAAATAAAAAGATAGTGAACGTCTCAAAGAGATGAACTCACTTTCAACATTTCTGGTGCGGTTTTCAAATTCATCTTGAAGTTTGGAAATCAGCAGTCTTCTGAAGGTCTTTAATAAACAAAAAGCATCCACTGGTTATGACAAATCTCACAGAAGCAGAGACGAAGACAAGTGAAATCATCATGACGCTTAAAGAAGAACAAACGTCCTCCGCCACACTTACTGTGCTCTGCTTTTGGGATGTGTGGATCTCAGCTGATGGGCCATCAAAGTTTGGAGCGTCCTCTGCCAAGCGCAGACATAGCTGAGCATAGAGCGAGCTATACTTGGGCTCTTCTAGGGCTTTGTCTACGATCTAGGACCAGGACAGAGGGAACCACTCGGGCCGTTACAAAAGAATAAGGACGAACGCTCGATGAGATCTGGGATTCGAGGACAGAAGCGCTCCCTTACCAGCAAGATGATTCCTTTGAGGACGAGTTTTGAGTCTACGCCCGCGTTCAGGAGCTCAAGGCATAGCTTGTCAAACTTGTCAGGCGTGAGTTTGTTGAGTATGCTGGAAGAAAAGAAAGCAGGCTTTGGACATGACGTAATAATAAAGGGTTGTGTCGTACGTTTAGCTGCATGTGGCGATCAACACAACCTCAGCGCTTCCCAAAGGGAAAGCCAAAACGTTATCAATGCACCTGTTGCATTTAAATCTTCTCTCATCCGCCGCCAACATGTTCAGCACAAGCGCCGCTCAGCTAGCAGCGGAAACAAAAGGCCGTCTGTGTGTCGGCAGACTCTTTAAATCAGTATTTTTACATTCTGTGTGAAAAGCATTCTTGTGTGCGTAGCCGGCGGCGCGCCTGCAGGCAGCGAGTCACATCAGCAGAGGAGGAGGAGGAGGAGGAGGAAGAAGAAGCGACGCCTTGTGTTCTTCAGGCTCGTCTGAACTCCACTCGGGTTCGTGTAATTGACATTTGAGATCTGTTGTTTCAGGAGTTTGTATTGTGACTTCGCTGCTGCTGCTCTAGAAACAACCAGGAATACAATGTAATCCTGCTCTGAATTTGCTCTTCTAGTGAATATAAAATGATCCCAACGATCCACCTCTCTAGACCTGAAGCTGACACTATGACTTTGAAGATTTTCTCCTTTCATAAAATAAAACCTTTTGACACTCAAAAAAAACACCGAGCTTCAAACCAGCAGCTTTAAAGTTAAAGTCAGACTCACAAATGTATTGTAATATACTGCATTACGTCTTTCAAAAATCAGTAACCACCATTTAAAAATCCTTCACTGCCTCAGCGCTCATTCTGCAGCTTCATTTTGCCGTGCGACGGAGTCCAATAATAACGCTTCATTAATCCGCCGGCTTTGTTTACTGAATCTCTTCATCCACACTAGAGTGGAGTTCATGTTCGACACCTTGGCTTCCTGGTTTGGGATTTGGAAAAGCATCTTCCAGGCGAGAGAAATCATGCCATATTTTCTTTAAAAGCTTCAAACAGTGTGTGTGCACAAGCATTTAAGGATGAGTTTGTCATGATGCGTCCCCTTTAAGTCAACCTGACCTCAAGACCGGTGACCGTAGTCACAAACACCGTTCCAGATTTAAAGATTATTCTTCATTTACTGGCATGTTTCCTTCAGGAAAGCTGCTCTGGAAACCCTGAATGAGAGTTGGAGAACTAAACTGAAATCTGCAAGAACTGGACTCTGTACAACTAAAGTTATGTTAGGACCAACAATCCTTCAGGCACAAGCCAGCAAAATACTTGCACACTATTTCCGGGTAAAATAAAAAAAAAAGTTGAGGCGAGAGCCATGAAAGAGAGAGAGAAAAGCTTTTTGTCCCCCGGGATGGATCGTTAACTTGCTATCGGCTTGAATCTTACCCTCTCACTTTCCTGAAGATTGCATCGTGTCGCTCTTTTTCGGTGCTGGAGTCGACATCTCGTCTAGTGCTTCGTGAAGGAACCCATTTCTGACCGCTTTGCCCTGGGGTTTTCCCCAGGAACTCGCTGTGAAAGCACAGAGAGAGAGACACACAGTGAGTACCACAAATACACTGGCTTTGTTCTAACAAAACAATCCCTTAAATAACTCTTACGAGTGCACACTCGTACTACAAATGCTGCACTACCGGGTCTAAAGAGAACAAGGCAGCAATAAGAAAAGAACCACATGAAAGAGGAGCTTTTAGTCAGAGTTGATTTTGGCGGCCCCTGTGGATGAAAGCAGTAGTGTTGGTTTCATTCTCCTGGTTCTCCCTAAACTCCTAGCGGGCCCAGCAGCAGATGTTTCAGGAATCCAACAAGGTGGTGCCGACGACATCAGTATGAATAATTCAGAGTTTCATCGCCAGTTAAAAAAGTTCCTCATAGTAATTTAAAAATAAAAGACTTCAGGTGCTGGGTGTAGATAATAGTAACGAGTCACACAAGTGAGAGTACTACTTTTGTACCCGTTATTGTAAAAATAATCTCAGATTGCCGGTTGGTAAACATGCAGTTGCCGCCTGCAGTCGACTGACGTCGTGCAACAGGACTTCTGGGAATTCAAATCAGAGTTTCCTGGAATTCGGCAACCTTTAATCAACAAAGCCGTCTCATCCACTTTTATTTTTCCTGCAGTGGAGAAACCTACCAGTGGAAATAATTAAACCACTAAACATTAAATGCACTCCAAAACGACTAACCTGTTGCCGACAGTCTTGGGATAGTGCTGAGGTGCGCCCCTACCACCACCTCCCCCCGAAGAAGCACTGTAGAAGCAAACAAGAAAGGAAGGAAACACATTAGGTTCATGCAAAAACAGCACAACATGGAATGTGCCTTAGGGCTGCAACTAACGATTATTTTAATAATCGATTGATTATTTTTTCGATTAATCGGATAAAACATTTTTTTTTTTTAATCAAAAAAGCGTTCATTTCCAACCCTTTATTCAAAAACAGAAGTGACTGTGCACTTTCTGAAGATGTTTTGCACAAACAGGTTGCTCCTTGAACATCCCTGAGCTGTTAATTAAAACAACAAAATGGACTAACACTAAAAACATACACATGTATAACTTTACATCTGCCAAATGTGAGCATTGTTACTGTAATTGATCCCTCCAGAGGCTGCATTTACATACCCTGCGTTATCAATATGTATGAAATACTGGACAGAGGGAAGCTGTACTGCTCCATATAGAGCGTCCTCTTCCTTAAACTCGTTCATTCTGGGTCTCTTATGACCACGACGTCACGTTGTTGGCTAAACCCAAATACGTGATTTGCTTCATTCTACTTTGAGTAAAAAAAAACAAAACAAACCTGCAACCAGATCCTCCGGTGTGCCGGTTTAACGTCAACGAGTGACAGCGTGAACTGAACCAGACCGGGGGGTGACGGCATGTTTCATCACGTTACGTTTTTTTACAAACAAGACTGAACTGTAACGGAACATAACGGAACTTTAACGACAATACACAACCCAAACACGTTAGCTAACGCGATAGCAAGCTGACTAGCTTCCATTAATAACAAGTTTGAGGAACATGAAGACGCTGATTGGCCAAGACTCGACTCGTCAAAGATCTTCTATTTTTGAGAAGATCACGACCTCAGCTTTTCTCGTGTCTCACTCCAATCTCAGAAACGCTGGCCGGCCAGTTGCTCTGCTCCGCTCTTTTTTTTCTTCACCGCGACTTATTGCCCGGCGTAATAATCGCGCGACACAACGAATCGATAATGAAATTTGTTGCCAACACCTTTGATAATCGTTTTTTATCGATTCGTTGTTGCAGCCCTAATGTGCCTCATGAGAAACTAGATTAACGCGACTGCTTATACATACATTCAACCTTTATTTACACCAAAGACACGAGGGAACAGGAGCCCTGGCTTACAAGTGGGATGAATTAACGTTTGAAATAACCACAAAGATAAGAAAACCAATCTGTAAAAATACAATCAGCTACAAAAAGCCCTTTTGTTATGTGTTATAAATGCAACACTAACTGGATGCATTCAAAACAATCCGCTGACCAACTGAAAGTCAAAACTATACAGGAATAACGGCGTCACGAAGAAACGTTGCAGAATGTGCAGCTTCAAGACGGACGACTTAAAGAGCGACGCCGGAAGCCGCGCGTCTGAGGCGTCTGCATTAAAGCACGAGTCAGAGTGGAACAAAGCTCAGGGGGGTTGACTCCACGGGAAGCCAACGTGGCGTCTCCCACAGAGAGAACTGAGGCGTCACCATTCACGTTCATGTGGTTCTCTGGAACTAAACTTGCACGGTTTCAGTGAGTAAGTACACCTCCAGCTCAATCAGCTGGCGGTGTACTTACTTATTTTGACAGGTTGGACATTTCACTAAAATGTTTGTTATTACAAAACTCCTTTTTGCTACATTTTTCCTTTTTTTGCGCAGCCCAGCAGTAGTGAATGCTTTTGTAATTGGCCTTTGTTGATCATTTGAAAGAATATATTATTGATGAACCCAAATTTGAGAGTTGCTTATAATGCATACAAATTAGTCAATTAGGATCAGCTCTCTGTTGATGAACGTTCCCCTAAACGCCTACGCTATACATCGACATCACAAGATAACTGAAGCCCTTCTGTCTGTGGACAAGAGAGCGACGAACACCCGGCTTTTGTCTTTAGGGGGAAAGTTAGAATTTGCATTAATTCCCGGGACAAATGACTGCAGTCGTCGCAGGTATTTATTGGGTCCAGCTCCGATCAGCAGTGATGCTCACTGTTTACTGACCCTGCCTCTGGTGCCGGTTCAATGAATAAAGCTAAGGGCGACATGCAAGGCTTCAGGTGGAAAAGCAAAACAGGATGCTCTGCGATCACAGACATCACGGTCCATTGACACACACACATTTCCAAGTCAGTGAAGCACATCGGCCGGTGACTAATTACTTGTACATTCAGGGCGTCTGAGAGTTCGTTACAATGTGTCCCAGATCATTTGAGGCCTCAGGTCTAGCCATTTTAAAACTGAATCCAGGGTGCGAGACATCCCGTTGACAGTGACTCTAAACTGTGAACACAGCGAGTGCTGCACACGTTCAGAAATCCTCCCGTGGCTCATTACGTCTACCTCGTCTCCCGTTCGCAAAAGGTTTCTGACAGCCATTTTGAGCCTTCCCACATCCTGCTTTGCTTCAAAGGCCGGAAGTTCGTGCCCAAGAAGAAGAAGAAAAAAAAAAGACACTAACACTAAAAATAGGTTTATATTTTGTGTTATTTACCTGAAACGAGAAGCACCCCCTTCTGAAATCACACTCTCCACTTTGGCGGCTTGACAATGAAGGATACTCAAAAGAATAGGAATAATAGGAAGGGATGGGGAGGGGGAGCGGTGCTGAGGAAGAGAAAAGGGAGAGCAATTAGTAACTGCATGGAGGAAGAGGAAGAAAACAATGCACACTCATCATCAGCTACAACACCACAGAGGGCAAGAAGAGTTATCTAAAGATGTCAGTCAGCAGCTTAGCTTGACAGAGCTGATCTGTGTTACAGGCCTCACCACCAATGACACGTCTAATCATCACCCTCTCGTACTGAAGGGCATCATAAACACGACTCTAATTAGTAGTACTAGTTGAGGCACAATGACAACAACAAAAAACGTAGCATCTGTGCTCTCCTTTTGCTCTGCAGCAACGAAGCAGAAGGTGCGTCAGCTAGTCCGGGTTTGCTAACTTAACTACATCCAGAAGTTAGCTTACATTTGGTTGTTTTTAAACGGGTTTAATCGGTTGTGTCACCGTATGTGGTGATAACTAAACGTGTGCAGTCTAATCCGAGATGCACTTGTATAGTTAGTGCTTATTTTTTTATTATTAATTTTTTAATCCCAGAGCCTGCAAACCTAACGGCACCGTTGCACCATTATGCAGTAAATCGGGGCAGGGCAGCGTGGCTAGCGGCTAATATGTCCGTCTGAATCACGGCTGAGACTATAAATATATATTTTAAAAAAGGCCATAAATCGCCGGGACAGCTGTCACATTGCGTGACATTTTATAATATGGGTTACCGTTATTCTATTTTTCTCCTCCCTGTAATACTATTTAGAGTAGCTAGGCGACGACGCCATTTTCTACTCTACTGTAAACCAGCTGAGCCGTCGGTAAGCTAGGCGGTGTTACGGTTTAACGGGCGACCCCGTTAACTGCGTCTTTTTCATCGCAGTGTCAAACCTTCTTGTATATAAATCACGTAACAAATAAACAATGCGGCATTCCCGGAGACAGCTACGTGCTCTCTTTTGTCAACAGCTGTCGTAACCACAACCACAACAACAACAACAGACGGGTTCGGCTGAAAGTCGCCAGTTGACAAGGTCGCCTTATAAACCGTAACACCGGCTCCCGGGCCAGCGTTCACTACGGTTAGCTGGCGCGAGGCTTATGTCAGACGTTGGTGCGTCTCGGCTAGCGGACGCCATTTTGGATGAGCCGGTGCAGTGTTGTTGCGAAGAAGAATGCGCCTTACCTTCAACAAAGCAACTTCAGTTTTGATGTCGTTGTGTGGCTACCAAAGAGGGGGGGAAATGGTTGTAAAAGGAAGTGGAAACCCGGAAATGAGGCGCGCAGAAAGATGAGCGCACAGACAGACACATCAATCCGCTAGTTGCTGGAGACGCTCGAGAGCTTGCTGCTGCTGCCTTATGGGGACCGAGGAGCCACCGATTTGCACCCGGCACGTAGTTTGTTGCCCTGTCAATCCTGGCCAATCACAAGAAAGATACGTTTTTTGAGGCGTTTCCTGTCACACATATCATCCAATGAGAGGCATCTTTGAACATACGACTCCGCCCTCTTTACGTGATTGACACACAATTTAACATCTGCAGTGCAGGAAAGATTGATTGTTTATTTAAACATTGAGGGAGATAAAGGTATTAATTAAATGATTCCTTTGTACAATACCAATTATTATTTTCTTTTAAATTCTTAAAAAAAAGAAGTGTGATTAATATATATGAATTTATGATGAAAACTTGCTTATATTTTGTTCACATGATCTAAATGTTGTTTTAGGAAATAGTGCATTGTACGAGTTGCAAATAAGTCAAATCAATTAATAACCTTGCCTTTGGCACTTGTTTGTATCATATAATCATATAAAAAGTGTGTATCTTTATTTTATGACTCAACAGAAAGAGTACATACTCATTAATAGGCTACAGAGTCCTATTTGTTTACTTTAATTTGGGCATATAACACACATTTCAACTCACCTCATTGGCCTGACTGATGCATTTTCACTAATATAAAGAAAAGCATATATACATTGTTTTAAATGTACTCCTAATTTGTTTGTTCATATCATATATTATTGTACATTTTCATATTTTCAATTTAATTTTCTTTTAATAGAACACTGTATTTACTGTCGCACACACATCACTAAGCCAAAATTCTTGTGTGTGTAACGTACTTTACAATAAAACTGTTCTTGATTATGAAAAAAAAAATACATTGGCAAAACTACACGCCATATCAACTCTATTCAGAAGTTCTTCATGCCGTAAAATCCATAAACATAGAGCACAATACACAAATCATCAATAATAAATGATGGGCCAGCTTCAGGGTTGAGATCGCCAAAGGCTGCAAGTGATGCTTATTATTTTTATGGGGCTTGTTTTTTGACACAAAGTGCACACAGTCAACTCCCTTGTGCTTATGGCTTTTGATGGAGGCAGCAATCAGGAGGCTGGAGCACATGACCTTCTGTTGGGGAGCTCGTCCCTCTCTGCTACCTCCGTGCTGAACGTCTCCTGTCCGCAGTCACAGTCCAGTTAAAACTGACTTTGTTCTTTACTTCCTCCGCATCTTTCCAAGCCCCGGGCGGACTGCAGCACATCACTTGTTCCGTTGAGGAGGCCGTGGGTCACGGCTCCTCTTCTCCATGCAGCCAAGAAAATAATTGGCCACCTCCATCACCCTGGACACCCCAAAGCTTTACTGCCAAGAAAACACCAACGGACGAGAAGCAAGAAATACAAAATGCTTTTGTTGAATCATCGCAATACGCAGCACTTAATATTTATCCCTTCAAATTGAAGTATTTGTCATATTTGTGTAAATTTTTTAAGTTAGCCGTATCACGAGTCTCAAAGGCAACGTGTGCACTGTAGTGAGGCCTCTGGAGATTGTTATTTAAAACTGTAAATCATAGCTTGTTTTATAAAGAAAAAAAGTCCCAAACTGCCTTATTTTGATGTATTGAACACCATAAGTAATATACAAGTGAAATATATTCCTGTGTGAGTCCTCGCCTGAATGTTCTCTGTTCTAAACCCTCTAACTTAGTTCTGCTTCACTTTATCAAAGTCAACCTTTGCAGAGAGAATGTTCACATATTGAGTTATGATTTAGGTTAGAGAATGTTCACAAATTGAGTTATGATTTGGGTTAGTGAATGTTCACATATTGAGTTATGATTTAGGTTAGTGAATGTTCACATATTGTGTATGATTTGGGTTAGAGAATGTTCACATATTGAGCTATGATCTGGGTTAGAGAATGTTCACATATTGAGCTATGATTTGGATTAGAGTTGGTCCTTACAGCTGCATCATTTCAAAGAAATGATCATCCTGAAAGTGATTTTTTTTATAGGCGGACCTGAAGCCTTTTCATTTGTTTCTGTGTGTCATCTTCATTTACTCTTAACCAGTAACATATAGACTGATATTTACACATCTGAACAACATCTCACATGTGTACCTTTCATTATAACACCAACATTATTCAAATAGCCCTAGTGGTTGCAGAGATACACTCTTTTTAGTTTGGCTATGCGAGGGCCTAAAAATAGGTGGGTTTTTAAAAGGTTAATTCCAATTCTAAGAAGCGTAGAATAGCTGATTTTCATAGAAACCAAAACATCAACAACTCAGTGAACTAGAGGGCTGTTGTGCTGAAATGTACATCCCAGTGGGAGGGGAGAGGGAGGAGGGAACACAACCATGAGATGCAGGAGATGACAAGACGCCAGGTAGGACGGTGACGCAGAGCGAGATATTTACAATATTTACTGGAGGAAGGGACATTGACCACATACAATACAAGAAAACTGGCAGAACTGCGGAGAGAAAACATCACAACAGTTGTGGCACTCGAGTGGAAGTGAGAGCGACAAATCATGAATGCAGGAACGCACAACCTGCTGCCAAGAAACTCAGACAACAAGGACCTACAGTAAAGCAACGCACACACACACACACACACACACACACACACGCACACACACACACACACACAGATACACACGTACTGACACACGCACACACACGCACATACACACACACAGATACACGCGTACTGACACACACACACGCACACGCACACACACATACGCACATACACGTACAGGCACACACACACATGCACACACACGTACATGCACACACACACATGCACACACACGTACATGCACACACACACATACACACATGCACACACACACACATACACGTACAGGCACACACACACACGTACACACACATACACACATGCACACCCACACACACATGCACACACGTACTGACACACACACACGCACACACACACACACGCACGCATACACACGTACTGACACACACACACGCACACACACACACGCACATACACGTACAGGCACACACACATACATACATGCACACACACACACACACACACATACACACGTACTGACACACACACACACACGCACATACACATACAGGCACACACACACGTACACACACACATACACACACACACATGCACACACTTGCACACACACACACATGTACGGGCACACATACACACACACACACGCACACACACTAATGCACACACACGCACACACACACACGTACGGACACACACACATGCGCACACACACACACACACACATGTGCACACACACACATACGGACACACGTACACACACACACATGCACACACACACACGTACGGACACACGTACACACACACATGCGCGCACACACACACACATGTGCACACACACATACGGACACACGTACACACACACACACACACACACACACACACACACACACACACACACACGTTAGATCTAAGGGACCGTTGATCATACATAATTGATAGCTTAAGTCAGCGGTTAGCAGAAGTGCTCCTTCTTTCCTTTCATTCAGTAATTTAATTGAGGAAGTTCGATAAGAAGAGATCAGATAATAAGAAGAGATCAGATAATAAGAAGAGATCACATAATAAGAAGAGATCAGATAATAAGAAGAGATCAGATAATAAGAAGAGATCAGATAATAAGAAGAGATCACATAATAAGAAGAGATCAGATAATAAGAAGAGATCAGATAATAAGAAGAGATCACATAATAAGAAGAGATCAGATAATAAGAAGAGATCAGATAATAAGAAGAGATCACATAATAAGAAGAGATCAGATAATAAGAAGAGATCACATAATAAGAAGAGATCAGATAATAAGAAGAGATCAGATAATAAGAAGAGATCAGATAATAAGAAGAGATCAGATAATATAACGATTCTTGACCCCAGAGGGGAAGCTGGGTTGTTGCAGCACAAAGGATGGATGTAAACATGAAACCTTCTGGAGATCTGGTGATCTGGTGATGGGATCAAACCCCTTTTCTCAGACCTTATAGTCCGAACTCTGCCTCAAGGAAACGCTTCTGATAGCTCAAACGTTTTTCTTTTTATTTGGTGAAGTGAACGACAAAGTAAACAAAATAATATGTTTACTCTAAAAACTGTAAATGAAGTAAAAAATAAATAAATTCCATTAAAAGAAATAATTTCTTATTTACTTTAGTATTTTTGTCCCATGCAGATATGTGATGAGGATTGCTGGGTAGTAGGTTTTGATGTCCAATGAAAAGCCTCTATCTGGTCATGTGATGAGACGCCATATGGCGGCTAATCCTGATGACATGTCTTCAGCCCAAGCAGCTCCTTCCAATGTACAGTTTAATACACATGTGTGTGTGCAGTTATTACATATACTAACAGGCCTCAGTACCACCATATTTTTTTCTTTCTTATTATAAAAATGTGTTTTTCTTTCCCTGCACAATCATTCCAATGTGTCTGGACTGGTGGTCTATGCGCAAATGGCAAATAAAAAAAACGTGAAAACCTTGAACCAGCTGAGCATTATTTAAAAGCCTAAACCTGAGTCTTGCTGCTGACCTCGTCCACCTCCTCTATGACCTCATGTACGGTTAACGCCACATGTTCCAGAGCTCAAGTCCCCTCTACAGGCCTCTGCATCCTCCACATCTCAGTCCGATGGAGCACCCTTGGGAGTTGGTGAAATGGGACTCTACTTCCGGCACTACTGCAGACAGAGACAGGGATGTTGTGTGAGACAGACATGAACGTTGCACATAAACGCAGTTCCCTGCATGTTCCACTAGAGGGCAGGATGAGCCTTCCGGTCCGGATGAGAGACATAAATGTCCGTCTGCTCCGTCCTCCGTTAGGATGCGCTCTCCGTCCTGCAGCCCATCACCTTCCCCTCTCATCACCCAAGCAGACAACATAAAACACACGTGTGCCGTGCACCCTCATGTTCTCCTCTTCTTCTTTTATCTCTTCACACCTTTGATGCTGCAGGTCTAGCCCTTCTTATTGCTTCACGAGGATAACGATCTCTGACCCAATTAGCCGTCTTTATTAAAATACCAGTCGGCTGGACCTCGTTCAGACCAGCAGCCAAACCCCCCTCTGTGTTTTTAGTGCAAAGTGATTACAGATTTAATTAGCTGAGTTCCCGGCCTCCGTGTCCACACTGGTGTTCATGCGTCTGGAGACAGAAGCCCCGGCTGAGTGCCGATAGAAACCAAGGGTTGAGCCCACGCCGCCCATCAATAGGGTCATAATACACTTATCTCCTCTCTTTTACATAGCTTTCCATTTTACAAACAGTAAATACACGATCAGGGGTCATACATGACATTTAAATGTCACACCGATGCTGCAGAGTTCATTCTGGCTGCTCAGTCTTGGGATTCAATCCCATTTAGTCTGTTTTATCCTTCATAGCTTTAGTTGATTTCATTTTAATCACATTTTGGTCACTACTTTAAAGTCAAACTGTTTCCTCTCTTAATTGTATTAACTATTAATTTAGACTTAGTCCTGTGTCAAATGAGATTAAATTGAACATTTCAGTCATTTTAGTCAAACTTTTTTGACGGAGTAATGGAAACACGACTACACCTGCGCTGAGTGTGTGTGCAGATGTATTGACGTGAAAAATAATTATGGAAAAGTTGCAGTCGTAACAGAAAAGCCGTAATCCCGACCGCTCCTCTCTGGCCATTTTGAAAAAATAATAAAGGCCCAGCTTTTGGGTGTTGGATATACAGACACAGAGATGCTCAGGTCCATTGCAGACATCAAAGACATAAAGAGTAATGCTAAAGATGCTAAACATGAGCGCTGCTTGGAGGTTCTCCATATGGGATACTGAGTCATACATATATAAATACACGCACACACACACACACACACACACACACACACACACACACACACTAATGCACACACATGTGCACACACATACGCACACACACACACGTACACACACACACTAATGCACACACATGCGCACACACATGCGCACACACATGCGCACACACATACGTACACACACTAATGCACACACATGCGCACACACATGCGCACACACATGCGCACACACATACGTACACACACATGCGCACACACACACACACACACACACACACTAATGCACACACATGCGCACACACATGCGCACACATATACGTACACACACATGCGCACACACACACATGCGCACACACACACATGCACACACACATCCACACACACACACAACAACATGCACACACATGCATACACGCACACACACATGCACGCACACACACTAATGCACACACATGCGCACACGCGTACACACACATGCGCACACACACACATGTGCACACACACACATGCACACACACACACACACACAACAACATGCACACACACACACACACACAACAACATGCACACACACACACACACACACACACACACACACACACACACACACACACACACACACACACACACACAACAACAACATGCACACACACACACACACACAACAACATGCACACACACACACACACACAACAACATGCACACACACACACACACACACACACACACACACACACACACACACACACACACACACACACACACACACACACACACACACTAATGCACACACATGCATACAATAAAAACCCGTGCAGTACAGCCTCCTGTCTGGTCGCTGCAGGACGATGCTGCAGCGATCCTTCTCTCCCACTTTGTTCGACTTCAGAAACGTTTGCCGCCGTTCTCTAAATGTTTCTGCCGCCATAAAAAACATAAAAAAGAGGCAAATGATTTACAGGAGAGTGAAATATGCGCGTACAGTAAAAGCAGACGAATGGGGTGATGCTCCGGTCTCAGCGCCGAGTGAAGACGGCACGAAAGTACAGCCGGTGTCAAAATATATATATAATATATATATAAATATATTCTCCAGTTAGTTGTATTCTATTGTATTTTATTGTGTATATTTAAATATATATATATATATATATATATATATATATATATATATATATGACTTTATTTTGATTTGTATATATCTTTCATCCCTGTTGCTTCTTTATATATTTGATCTTTTATCTTGTGTGTTTGTATCTTCAATTGTAAGGCGCTACTGATGACGACAAAAAAATTTCCCCTTGGGGATTAATAAAGTATACATTCATTCTTTCATTCATTCAAACTTAGCTTTTCCTTCTCTACAGGGTTTAAAAGGTTTTGAAAGAAGCGGGTACTGTCAGGTGTGACCTTTCCCAAAGACGCACTTATTGCTCAGTGACAGTTGACAGTTTCCCTCACAGTGTTAGTTGGGAACCAGCCGGCCGAAGCTGATCGATCAGAGTTATTTTCCTGTTCCCAAAATGGAGTCGCGGTTCCTTCGTTGTTTCCTCGTATCGCCGTGTGAACAAATCGTCTTCTGAATTTCGGCGAACTGTGGGAACAATCTGATGAGATAGCCGAAGCCGGGTCACAGCGTTTTAATTATCCGCGGCAGCAGAAACATGTTGACAACAAGGTCACGAGTTTCACCTTTCCCACACCGTCTTTATTTATGCCAGGTTCACCTTTGACCCGGAGCCGTGCGCATCCATCCGTGACCTTCGGAGAACACGGGAAATATGAATGAAACACTCCTCCGCTCTCCCCTGAGGTGTGTGTGTGTGTGACCTTTCTCACACATTTCACAGCCTCTATTTATCCAGGGGAGGCTTTTCTCAGCATGCTGGGTATTTTTTTGGCTCCAGAAGCTCCGCGTTTATACAAACTTCACACCTGAGAGATGCACAACGCGGCCAAAAGCCTTCTGCTGTCGGCCAATGGGCAGCAGGACCAGCATGAGCACCAGGACCAGCATGAGCACCAGGACCAGCATGAGCACCAGGACCAGCAGGACCAGCAGGAGCACCAGGATCAGCATGAGCACCAGGACCACCAGGACCAGCAGGAGCACCAGGACCAGCAGAAGCACCAGGACCACCAGGACCACCAGGACCACCAGGACCAGAAGAAGCACCAGGACCACCAGAACCACCAGGACCAGCAGGAGCACCAGGACCACCAAGACCAGCAGGACCACCAGGACCAGCAGGAGCACCAGGACCAGCAGGACCACCAGGAGCACCAGGACCAGCAGGAGCACCAGGACCAGCAGGAGCACCAGCACCACCAGGACCAGCAGGAGCACCAGTACCACCAGGACCACCAGGACCAGCAGGACCACCAGGACCAGCAGGAGCACCAGGAGCACCAGGACCAGCAAGGACCACCAGGACCAGCAGGACCACTAGGACCATCAGGAGCACCAGGACCACCAGGACCACAAGGACCAGCAGGAGCACCAGGACCACCAGGACCACCAGGACCAGCAGGACCACCAGGACCAGCAGGAGCACCAGCACCACCAGGACCAGCAGGAGCACCAGGACCAGCAGGAGCACCACGACCACCAGGACCACCAGGACCACCAGGACCAGCAGGACCAGCAGGAGCACCAGGAGCACCAGGACCACCAGGACCAGCAGGACCAGCAGGACCAGTAGGACCAGCAGGACCACCAGGACCACCAGGACCAGCAGGACCACCAGGACCACCAGGACCAGCAGGAGCACCAGGACCACCAGGACCAGTAGGACCAGCAGGACCAGCAGGACCAGTAGAACCAGCAGGAGCACCAGGACCACCAGGACCAGCAAGGACCAGCAGGACCAGCAGGACCACCAGGACCAGCAGGAGCACCAGGACCACCAGGACCAGCAGGACCACCAGGACCAGCAGGACCACCAGGACCAGCAGGAGCAGCAAAAAAATGGAGGAAAAACCACACTTAAATATTCCAGGGTACCAAAATAGATCATATATTTAATGTAGTTATTTTGTGGCGTCGTTCTCTGGTCTGTGATTACAAATAATAAAGGTTATTTCCAGCTGGTAAGTGCAGGGTAATAACAGGATGTGGTCAGGTGGACATCAGGTTTCTCAGAACCATCATGTAGGAGGAGAGAGCGCCGCCATTTATCCGTCAGCAGCATCACTTTTGAGTTGTTTACCAGGAAAAGCTCATTCTGGCTCTGCCGAAACACGACTTCACAGCGCATTATCTTTTTTGTTCAAAGGGCATTCTGGGAAATGGCTAAACGGAACAGAAGTACGCTCAAAGTGGTGATCTCGGAAGGTTTTAATTCAAATGAATGCCCGGAAATCCGATTCATTTCCAAGTGGAAACACGATGATACAAACTGATGCCCCGCCACCAGCTGGTCTTATTTCCATCGCTCCCATGAAGCGTCATCCAGTCGTATGTTTGTGTTCCATCCCAAAAAAAAAACTTTCCAAATGCTCTTTGACGACATCGTAACTACGCCAACGAGCGCTTGAGCAACATTGTTGCCCAACGCTCGGCTGCTTTGGTGCTTTTGTCGCTGGTGATGTGAACGGCGCTTGTTGAACGATGACAAGAGTCATTTCAATCTTTGTTTAGAGGGAAACAATCATTCATCTCACATGATGGGATGGAGAGGGAAGTCTTTGGCGATTGGACTCCATTGTAGTTTATTAAAAAAGAATATTCCCCCCGGAGTCCAGCTCATAAGAACCCGGAGAGGAAACTGATGGCAGACATAATGCAGACTGGATAAACCACATAGAACACATTTATGACTTTGTGTCAAATATTTGAAATGTTACATTTGGTAAAAGAAAATATATTAATAATTGAATAATTAATACATGATTTTTTGGTTTACATTTGTTTTAATACGCTTTGGATTGATCAATATAAAATGTGTTAGCTAAATAACCTTGAATCAGCCAAATTAACTGAACAGATCATATTAATTTTTTTCGCATATGTCACACATTTTTAGGTTAAATTCCCGACGCGACGTCTCATACGATTTTTATCTGATTTGTTTCATATCAGTTTCCTCAAGAAATGTGTTCACAACTCAACACAATAAATAGGTTAGGGTGAGGGCTTAAAGGGCTTCAGGTGAGCATAGCGCTGTGGGAGACGGGGCGTCACCTGACCTGCGCTTCATTCCTCACGCTTCCTTTCCTAAATGTTTCTGAGTGTTTTATTCCCTTTGATGTCGCACGCGCTCCGGCAATAAAGACGAAAAGACAACAAATGAAAACGTCTAAATGGAGCAAAGACCTCGCGTCATCATTCACATTGGTCAAGAAGCACGAATTAGCAGACGTCCACATGCTAACGGCTTCCAAGCATCAGCGTTAGCGTTGTTATGCTGATGTCAGCATTTTGAGTGCACAGGCCGCCACCTGCATCTTCTCCTCTGTGCTCTACTCTATCTTTCTTTTAAATATAGGATCAGGTGAAACAATTGACTGTGTGCAACCCTTTAATCCTTCCCCCCTCCCTTGTTACCAGGCTGTCTACATGTGGCCCTCTTCACATGCGAATCAATAACGCGCTGAGATATCTTCTTCTCTAATCGCCCCAGTCAAATTACATTGCACCTGACAGGCTAATCTAAAGGACGCATTACTGTTGGAGTGACTCGTGGCAAAAGGGTATCGCTCCCCGTGGAAGAAAAGGTTGTTTTGTTCTGCTTGTAATGAGACGACTTCATATCACATTTCAGACTTTGCCGAGAGAGAAATAATTCACCCGTCATGTGGAAATCAATATTGAGTCCATGTTTGCAAACTTCCAGTCAACCTCGGCTTCATCACTAGACGGTGATTTGTTCATAAACTTTCTCTAAGTGGAAGAATTGATCACTTGTCAAGAACGGAGGATGAGGATGAGGAGCTGAGGGATCCGTATGAATCTGTGGAAATACATAACACCTGCTCTTTTTTATGGAAAACTTCTCTGCAAGATTTCCTTTTTTTTATTTTTTATGAAAGGAACAAAAATGCTGTTTGCTTGTGTTTTTCCTCTTCACAGAGTATCTCTCCTCGTCTTGGGAATGCAGGATTAAAATATTAGCGCTGCCTATTCAAACTCTTCCCTCTAGTTCAAAACAAAAATCAATACGAGCTCCATTATGTAAAATAATGTTCAAAGAAACCGGGTCCCAAGGGTGGGGTCTCTGTGGTGGGTACAGTATATAACCTCTGAGGCAAGACACATTTTAAAAGTTCACTCCAAGCAAAGCCTTTTTTGTTTTGTTTATCGAGAATGTTCTCTGTATGGAATATATATATATATATATACATATATATATATATATATATATATATATATATATATATATATATGTATATATATATATATATATAAATGTGGGATAATCTATTTTTTGTTGAATGTCAAAGCCTCCTGGGTGCAATCGGTCGCTACATATTGAAAAATGAAGGTTCCAAGGAACCGAAAATGGTTCTTCTGATGCCATAGATGAACCATTTCTGGTTCCACAAAGAACCTTTCAAACCAGGGTTCTTTAAAGAGCCATTTTCTTAAATAGTTCTTCAAAGAACCTATAAAGGTGCTTCAAAGAACCTTAAAAAAGGGTCTTCATAGCACCATTTCTGGTTCTTTGAAGAACCCAAAGAAAAAAGGTTCAATAAAGAAAATATTGGTTCTTTTGAGTTTTTAAACTCTTAAACCTTCTATTTTCTCGAGATCATTTTCCAGGATCTTTTTCGTGATGATCTAGAAATTCTGGCAAATTAATCATAGAATAATACAAACACAGTTGTACTGCACTTTACTTTATTGTAATGCATTTTTACAAAAGATAAACATGTCATGGATCTTCAGTAGGTGATGTTAAAGAACCATTTAAGAAACAACATTCTTCTGTGTGCTTCCTACACGTGATAACATGTACAAAATAAATGAACAAAAGTCTCATATCACCAGGAGAATCCCAGTGGTGAACCAGATAAAAACAATATATTCACGGGAAGCTTTTTCCTTCAGCGAACAAAATGAAGATTTGTGTTCTTTTTAAAATAGTTACTCCCTGCTGACATTGAAACGCCTGAACATGAATACACTTACAGTGCAATATATATATATATATATATATATATATATATATATATATATAAATATATATATCTTCTTTTATGTCTCAAATTGTGTTTAAAAAACGAAAGAAGGAAAAAAAGGAAAGTGCCGTATAGTGGCCCAAAATGGCAATCAAACACACCATTAGTCTGGACCTCGGTGGTAATTTTGCACCATGCCAATTACCACGCCCCGTCATTTGTGCCATCCAGACTGTAATGGGCGGCCGAACACCAGAGAGCAGAGGCATCCATAAATAAATAATTTCTTGCAATGGAAATGGAGGACTGAGCAGGAAAGTGGCCTTATACTGCTGATTAAAAAAAAAACAGCCGCCTCTCTGGCCGATCCTCCGCCTCATTAAAAGCCGGCGGTCCTCCCGGGCTTTCGGAGAATCGCTGTGTCCCCGGTCCGAGCCGGCGGCGACAAATCTGAGGTTTGGACTGAAGAAAGAGCAAGGCGGCTTTGCGGAGGATGACATCCAGGCCCAAATTAAGTTAATTTGAGGTTCTGCGGCGGACCTGTCAAGTCCTCACCGCGCCAGGACACCGGCAGACGTGAGACTAATAGGCGGCACGGCGAGGGAAGTACACAAAGTTACTGTCACACTCTTATCTTTCTGGCCTTGTCACCGGAACATTACGGCATTGTGAATTTACTTTTGATTTATCACGAATAAGTTTCAAATAAGTCAACGGAAGTTGAGGTCATGAAACACAGCAGCCTCCTGGGCTGTTTGTGTCCAGGCGGCGACCTTTAGTTCTGAAGCCAATGTTGAAGTGTGTTAAACCTGCTGTATTTATAATGGCCACCAGGGGGCGACTCCTCTGGTGTATAGAAGTCTATGCTTCATGTGTTAAAGCTGCATTCTCTCTCCTGACCACCAGGGGCAACTCCTCTGGTTGTATAGAAGTATATGCTTCATGTGTTAAAGCTGCATTCTCTCTCCTGACCACCAGGGGCAACTCCTCTGGTTGTATAGAAGTCTATGCTTCATGTGTTAAAGCTGCATTCTCTCTCCTGACCACCAGGAGGCGACTCCTCTGGTTGTATAGAAGTCTATGCTTCATGTGTTAAAGCTGCATTCTTTCTCCTGACCACCAGGGGGTGACTCCTCTGGTTGTATAGAAGTCTATGCTTCATGTGTTAAAGCTGCATTCTCTCTCCTGACCACCAGGGGGCAACTCCTCTGGTTGTATAGAAGTATATGCTTCATGTGTTAAAGCTGCATTCTCTCTCCTGACCACCAGGGGGCGACTCCTCTGGTTGTATAGAAGTCTATATAAATGACTCTACTTCTCTCTTGATGTATTCCCTCAGTAAACATTGTAAACATGAGTTTATGTCTCAATCTCTAGTTTCAAGTCTTCTTCAATACAGCATGATGTTCATTTAGTAAATTATGGTCATTTAGAGTCAAACAGACCATAAAGCAGGGGACGCTTTAGGGGCGGGGCTACCAGGTGATTGACAGGTCTCTACCAGAGGCGTATACAGCGTCTCTACGTCACTCCACATTCCAAATATGATCACTTCTGTTCACTGGTTGCAAAAAAACAAGATGGCGACGGCCTAAACGCCAAACCAAGTACTTTAGTTGCATTTTTAGTTTAGTTTTGTTCAAATGTCATAGTAATTTTAAGCCAAACTATGTTTTTTTTACTAAAACCTAACCAACGAAAGAGCTGTGTAGCATTTCTTGTTGTTGTTTTGTTTAAATTTCCAACGTCGATCCTGAAAAGACTGTAGTCGGAGACCGAGTTGAAGAAGGAGTCATCAGCGCTCCTTTTTCTAATTTATATTCAAATGAGCCGTCCACAAACTGGAACTGGATTTCGTGTCATCTCCCAAAGGAACGATCACATTCCGGCTCGTGGATTAGAGGTGATTCCTCCGCCTGAGAGCGACGCGTCAACAACGGAGCACAAGCACAAATTAGCATCGACTCCGGCGTCCGTGAGGAAGCCCGCCTTCCCTTTTTGTTTGTGATTTTCTAAACTAACAAATTACCACCTGGCCTTTTTCAAATTTACACTTGAAAGAGATCCCTCCTCCCTCCTCCCTCCTCCTGATGAAAGTATGTTCAGCATTCAAATTCAAAGCTGAATAAACAAAAGGGAAGAAGTGGATGAGGAGACGCTTCAATGAGCGAGTCTTTCCCTGCAATGTGAACTTGGACTACTTAAGATGGCCAAGGCACTTCAACAGAAACCTAATATAGTGGTCCGGGTCCAGGTCCGGGTCTAATGGATCACTATAAGGACTATTTGATTGAATGAATGGATGAATGATGATGATGTGGAGTCATCCATATGGCCTTTAACAGAGTGAATGTGGTAAAAGTGATCAAAGGTATCCTCCGAGTTTGACGGACACCTTCTTGGTTTCCACAGTTATTAATTAAAAATGGCAACAGCAGAACCTCTTTGAATAATATGAATAATATTTGTCCTCAGGAACTCCAGCTGCGGATCTGAAGTCATTTCATACTTTCCTCCCGTAATGTATTTCTTTCTTCTTCTTTTTCTTTTACGAATATGTGAAGTTGAACTATTCTTGGAGCTTCCTGCGTGGCCTGGAGGAACCCTGCAGGTCCTCCAGGCCACGCAGGGACTGTGTTGTCTGCAATTACCTTCACAAGCTGGAACGCCATCACGCTAGCTGTGCCAGGTGTGTATCAAGTTCCATTATATTGAAATGCTGAAGAAGAAAAAAAGAAGACCTCCTTTCATTGCTTTTACCCCGCTTACCTTCAAGGTGAAATTCATATTGTTAGTCTGAGAGGAATCTTAATAATGTGAAGCATTATGAAAAAAAGGGTATGCCTTTCTTCTATTTCAAAGACTAGCTTACATAACTTAAGTGGGGGTGAAACAGAAAGTACTTCTCTGATGTGTGAGTACTGAGTACTAGACGCTAAGGAAAGGTGTCAAGAGGAAGTGACTGAAAAATAACATTTCTGAGGATATGCAGCAACCACTGGAAGCGAGGCGATCGCTGTTTCAGAACCACGGACAGCGACCTCATGACAAACAGCGCTGTCCATGGCCCTGAAACGACGCCGTTGATTAACGATGCGCATGACGGGTTAAATGTAAAACTGCATCCCACAATGCTTTTGCATTTCACTACTAACTTAATAAATATCGACATATATTTCTATGATGAATACATACTGGAAGCTATTTTTGTTCTGGATGATCCACAGCGATCTGGCACGTTTTTTAAAGTTTATTTTCTTCTTCATTTTGCAGATGAGCTCATGATAAAGTCCTCCACATAGACGTCCCTGGATAGCCAGTGGGGAGTAATGAATGAGGACACAGTCATTGACATTTATTGACAATAATGCTAATGACAAAATCTATCCAGAACCTTATCCAACATGTTGACTCTATTTCCAGAAAACAATGGTCAGTTTTTCCCTTTTCAGCATCCAGTGTGTTCTCATTTATTCCACTGTTTATTGCTGTTTATCAAAAACAATTTCCATGAACCAATATAATATGGATTAAATGTCACCCGCCCGACAGAAGTGCATGTCCACCGGCGAGTTGAGGCACCGGGGCCGGCGTAGCTTTTGAGGTCTGATAGAATAATTGTAATAATAAAAGCCTAAATTGGATACTGACTATTTAATGGACTTTATAGTGAGTCGTGAGTGAATTCGGTTGAATGAGGTTTTATTATTTCTAGTTCCTGGTTCACTACGTGAAGCCAATCTGACAGTAAAAGGAGAGCGATGTTAAAACTGTATTAATTAAAGAGTACTGTGTTAAAATGGACGAAAGAAAAATACCCTTTGTTGTAGTTGTGATGTGAAATAACGCTTCTTGAGTAAGAACCTCGGGAGGATGAAAATGATTATGATAAAACATGAGTATGTCACAGTATACCTTTAATAAATTATTTTAAAAAAAACGTACTTCCCGTCAGATGATGCCATTTACACTAAAACCAAAACATGAACTGTGGCATATTGAGAAGGTTTACATTTTAAACTGAAACGGTTTATATATTATATAGTCGTGACATCACGACCAAACAGAAATTCTCATTTAAAGGCACAGTGTCTACTTCTCCATGGATTAATGTTTAGATACTTTCACAGTATTTACATGACAACTACACCTGCTTCATGATTAAAAAATGACTTTTTTACAAAATGTGATACCTTTAAAGGTCATTAAAAGAAATGTAGTGAGACAGTAAGATAGAAAAAAACTGCACTTTTCCACAAAATATGTCCCAGGATGGAGCGACCGTCATGATTTCGAATAGTGACGCAGCAATAAAGAATGTTTTGGGTTTTTTTATTTCTCCATCAGCCAAAAATATGTATGGAAGCCCGTTTCCGCCACAAAAAGTCATAATTATGAGATAAAAAGGAAACGGGCTTCCATACTTCTTTGAAATCATGACGGTCGCTCCATTCTGGGACATATTTTGTAGAAAAGTGCTTTTTTTTCTATTTTACTGTCTCACTGCATTTCTTTTAATGACTCTTAAAGGTGTCATATTGTAGAAAAGTATTTTTTTATTATCATGAAGCAGGTGTAAGTGACATGTAAATACTGTGAAAGTATCTAAACACTAAATCCGTGAAGAAGTACCAGACACTGTGCCTTTAAATGAGCCGTCCGAATTTCTGTATGGTCGTAATGTCACGACTATATAATATATAAACCTCATAATTATTTTGATCTCATGATTTCGACTTTATTATCTCATAATTATGACTTCTTTTTTGTAGCGGAAACGGGCTTCCATAATTAAGTCATCAGGCCGCGTGGTAATTCCAATCCGTTCAGTTGCAAACGCTGTTTTCCATCTTCGGCGCGCCCACAATGCAAATCAAGTGTTGGCAACCCTTCCATCCTCTGTGTTCGGTCCTGGCGGAGAGAAGACTTACCCGAGTGGCTTGTAATTAAGATGCGGGGCTCTGATACGAAATCTCTCAGAAAGTTTACAAACCGAGGCGACATGAAACGCCGATGTTTAATTTATGTACATGCCTTTCAACATTTAATGATGTCCTCAGATGTTCTTTAGGGAGAAAAACACACATATTTCCATGCAAACGAGAAGACAAACACAAACAAGCGGTGCTCGTCTCTCGGATCGGCACATATCACACAGGACCAGACGCTCGGATTATCCCGACGTCTGAACAAATGTGCCCTCTTCTTTGTTTGTTGCCTTTTCTCTGTTTGCTTTCTGTCGCCTTGTTTGTTTACCGCGACGAGCCGTTGCTCTGTTCCAACAGCGATGCCGCCCACAGCGGCCGGGCCCTCGCTCCAAAAACACAACTCGTCCGCTGTGGAGACTCAGAAAGAAGTGTTTAAATAAAACCAGACTAATGTGCAATTAAACCTCCGCGACAACAAGGGAAATTAAACGGCTCTATTCAGCATGAAAAGGTGTGATAGTCGGGGGGAAGATTAGCTGAGCTGGTACAATGACACACCGCGTGCCGCGGGGGGAAACCGCTGTTGTTGAATCCAGTTGGCGATTAGCCGATGCGGTGATGTCTGATAAGAAAGGGCTGATTTGTTATTGCGGTTGTTGATTGGAACATTGCACAAACTTAAGCTGTGTTATTTATCAAAACAATCTGGGACATTTCATTTTAAACCTGAGTTATGTGTGTCTGGTGGCCATTGGAAAACATCTCCCCGATTAACCCTTTAAGCCCTAACCCTAACCCATAATCCTATTTATTGTTTGAGTTGTGTTTAGAGGTTGTACATGGGGATTATATATTTTTGTAGCCCTGATTTGTATGTTTTATTTGATACCTAACATATTTTCTTTTTGGGGGGGGGGGGGGGGGGGGGGGGGGGGATTTATACCATGATTTTTTTGTGGTTTTCCTGATATAACAGCGGATCGATATCTTTGAATTTGTCTTCCACCCGACAGACAGAACAGCAAATTAACAAACTTTTTTCCTCTGTTTGTTATTGCTAGCCCGGGCAAGAAGCCTGTCTATTTTATTTTTATTTTTTATTCTGCATCCACCAACCTGGCGGAACAATGGAAGCCAACACAACGGGTTCCAGAGGGATGGCGAGGACTGAAGCGTTGGATGTTCAGATCTTCCCTGGCGAGGCCACCGAGGAGCCTGTGATGTCGGAGCCGTGTAAATAAAGTTGCAGTTGTTGTGCTTCAGTCATCATTTTTCTGTCACTCAAAAAACAAATACAAGTAACTCAGGTCTATATCTCATGGCAGTGCACTACATATGCAGCTCCTGCAACCCTGTTAAAAATTAAAGCTCTCAAACACTTTTTTTGGTTTAGAAACATAATGTTGGGACCAAAAATTAGTAAAAAATGTAAACAAAAAATAAATATGTAACATAATATCCATTTTTTTAGGTTCAAACAACAACAGGAAAGTCCTCCAAAAATATGTTTCGCTCGAAATGTAATTCAGAATGCAGCTTTTAAAAACTAGGTATTTTTTAGGATTCTGCTCGAAATGACATCCACAAACTAAAAAGGGTGCATCTCTGCAACCACACGAGCTATTTGAATAATGTTGGTGTTATAATAAAGGCAACCCATGTGAGCTTTTGTTCAGATGTGTAAATATTAGTATATGTGTTACTGGTTAAGAGTAGATAAAGATTGAAACACAGCAAAAATAGAAGTTTCAGGTCTGCCTCACCTTATATAAGATATGTTTTAACACGTAACATTTGGCATCTTAATTTAAAGGTAAAGTATAACTAAGTCTCATAACATCTCACCAGTCAGTGGCTTTTGATGTGAGGGATTTTGCTCACGGCTACCCACAATGCCCTCTGGCGAGTAACTCTGACATGAAGCCAGCGTTTGTTTGTTAACAAGAAAACTCCACAGGGCGTCTTTAGCGATGATCACATGACTGTGTGATGGGAAACCACAGAGTCAAGTTTCAGAAAAACATCGTGGTTGGGCTTAAAATAAGTTGGTAAACTAAACAAAACTTTAGAAAAGTCACATAAAACACGTCACAAATGTAACTTTGGAAAAACGAAAGAACCTTTTTTCGGACACAAACACGGGTCTCCTGGTTGAAAGTCCTGTGTTTGTTTGACCCGCCCACCTTCGTGTGTCCGGCATATTTGTTCACGCTGCTGTCAGTAACGTCTGCATTGTGTTGTCATCGCACTCACAAATCATCCTGTCAATCAAACGCCTTCTGCTCAGATCGCTGACTAAGCTGGACGTAATAAAACAGTGATTATAATAGTAGAAAATCATGTGTAAACCTAAAATAGCACCATTGATTTAATCATTTATTTGTGCATAGGATAAAGCAAAAGAGAAGCGATGTAATGATGTGTTTTGTGTTCCTGTTTTATTTTGTAGTCCTTGTCTTGTGTGTCTTCTGTGTTTCCTGCACTTCCTTCCCTGTGATTACCTGTTGATTGTCCCTGATTGTTCCCTGGTGTGTCCAATAACCTGCCCTCCTCCATGGATTTAAACCCTGCTTGTCTCCTGCCCCAGTGTGGGATCGTACTGTGTGTTTGAGTGAGTAGACCATGTTTGGGTTTTTGTGAGTCTTGTTCCTGTCGGTTTTTTGATTCTTGTTTTTGTTTCTTCCACCTTTTTTCCTCTCGGCCTGTTGGAGGCTCGTCCTTTGTAAATAAATATTCCTTTTTAACTGTTGCTTTGGCGTTTGGGTCCTTTTTCGTACCCCACCCCGTAACAAGCGATATGCATGAGCGTAAAACAATGCACACGTGGGTTTAAAAGCAAACCTTCGGGGCTTGCAGAAGGAACCACCACATGTGACCGCCTCCACCATCCATTCAAACAGGATAAAAGACAACAAAACTGCAGCTTCACTGTTTTTCCACAACAGCAAAACGTCTCACGCTGGTATGGCGTCGTTGTTGCCGTCCTTCGCCATTGAATCACGGCGTGTTCCCATCCCATCGACACTCGAGTAAACTCAATCTGCTAATGCACACATCAGGGCAGCGCGGTGACATTTTCTTCTTTCATTCAAGTCATTGCATCTAAATGTTTGCTGCCGTGCGTTGTCAAATTGCTCGTTACGACGGGGCGTTCCTCGGTTAATGGGACGCGATGCGCCGTTGTGCTGGCGTCCGCCGCTGCGATTGTTCATTTGATATTCAGTTCGGGGAAAGCCGGAGTCATCTGCTGCTCTCTTGCTGGAGCGCCAGCGCCTCTCGTCACACAGCACGCCTCTCCAAACCCAAAAAGGCCCCGTCAAAACATTTACTGGACTCACTGTATCCCGACTCGCCTCCGGAACACAAACCAGCGGGCTGCGACTCACGATGTGACGTTGTAGCCTCCGCATCGGTTGGTTTCTGCTCCCCAACAACAGCGACATCTTTTCGTCAGCACCTGATTTTCACGCCACTCTTCGCTCCTCGCTGTAGCGGAGCCTCGCGGCCCTGCAGCAGAGCGACGAAGAGAGGAAGAGAGGAAGAGAGGGAGACCCCCAGATCTACCCCGAGCCAAAGGTCAGGAGGTCGCAGAAAAGAGCCGAAAACATGAATCACATGAAGGGTGGAGCAGGAAAAACTGGATGTTTCAAATGCATGAGTTCATATTTGATGTTGGTAACTATTGACCAGGAAAATGAAATCTCAAAGAATAACAACTTATTTTTATTCGGGTTCATCCAAATATTTTAATCAGCAAAGCTGGAAAAAGATTGGATGACATTTTTTAACGTTGTTTGCACCGAATTTTCTTGGAATCCACCAAGTTTACATCCATCCTGCTAACGACCAGACAAGGAGACCAAGACCAGAGACAGAGACCAGAGACAGAGACCAGAGACAGAGACCAGAGACAGAGACCAGAGACCAGAGACCAAGACCAGAGACCAGAGACCAAGACCAGAGACCAGAGACCAAGACCAGAGACAGAGACCAAGACCAGAGACCATAGACAGAGACCAGAGACAGAGACCAAAGACAGAGACCAAAGACAGAGACCAGAGACAGAGACCAGAGACAGAGACCAGAGACAGAGACCAAAGACAGAGACCAGAGACAGAGACCAGAGACAGAGACCAGAGACAGAGACCAGAGACCAGAGACCGAGACCAGAGACAGAGACCAGAGACAGAGACCAGAGACAAAGACCAGAGACCGAGACCAGAGACCGAGACCAGAGACCGAGACCAGAGACCAGAGACCAAGACCAGAGACCAGAGACCGAGACCAGAGACCGAGACCAGAGACCAAAGACAAAGACCAGAGACCAGAGACAGAGACCAGAGACCGAGACCAGAGACCGAGACCAGAGACCAGAGACAAAGACCAGAGACAAAGACCAGAGACCAGAGACCAGAGACAAAGACCAGAGACAAAGACCAGAGACAAAGACCAGAGACAAAGACCAGAGACCAGAGACAAAGACCAGAGACCGAGACCAGAGACCAGAGACAAAGACCAGAGACAGAGACCAGAGACAGAGACCAGAGACCAGAGACAAAGACCAGAGACAGAGACCAGAGACCAAAAACAAAGACCAGAGACCAGAGACAAAGACCAGAGACCAGAGACAAAGACCAGAGACAAAGACCAGAGACCAGAGACCAGAGACAGAGACAAAGACCAGAGACAGAGACCAGAGACAGAGACAGAGACCAAAGACCAGAGACCAAAAACAAAGACCAGAGACCAGAGACAGAGACCAGAGACCAGAGACAGAGACCAGAGACCAAGACCAGAGACAAAGACCAGAGACCAGAGACAAAGACCAGAGACAGAGACAAAGACCAGAGACCAGAGACAAAGACCAGAGACAAAGACCAGAGACCAGAGACCAAAAACAAAGACCAGAGACCAGAGACAAAGACCAGAGACCAGAGACAAAGACCAGAGACAAAGACCAGAGACCAGAGACAAAGACCAGAGACCAGAGACAAAGACCAGAGACAGAGACCAGAGACCAGAGACAGAGACAAAGACCAGAGACAGAGACAGAGACCAGAGACCAAAAACAAAGACCAGAGACCAGAGACAGAGACCAGAGACCAGAGACAGAGACAGAGACCAGAGACAAAGACCAGAGACAAAGACCAGAGACAAAGACCAGAGACCAGAGACAAAGACCAGAGACAAAGACCAGAGACCAGAGACAAAGACCAGAGACCAGAGACAGAGACCAGAGACCAGAGACAGAGACAGAGACCAGAGACAGAGACCAGAGACAGAGACAGAGACCAAAGACCAGAGACCAAAAACAAAGACCAGAGACCAGAGACAGAGACCAGAGACCAGAGACAGAGACCAGAGACAGAGACAGAGACAGAGACCAGAGACAGAGACAGAGACCAGAGACCAAAAACAAAGACCAGAGACCAGAGACAGAGACCAGAGACCAGAGACAGAGACAGAGACCAGAGACAAAGACCAGAGACAAAGACCAGAGACAAAGACCAGAGACCAGAGACAGAGACAGAGACCAGAGACAAAGACCAGAGACAAAGACCAGAGACAGAGACCAGAGACCAGAGACAGAGACAGAGACCAGAGACAGAGACAGAGACCAGAGACCAGAGACAGAGACAGAGACCAGAGACCAGAGACAGAGACAGAGACCAGAGACAAAGACCAGAGACAAAGACCAGAGACAAAGACCAGAGACAGAGACCAGAGACCAGAGACCAGAGACCAGAGACAGAGACCAGAGACAAAGACCAGAGACAGAGACCAGAGACAAAGACCAGAGACAGAGACCAGAGACAAAGACCAGAGACAAAGACCAGAGACCAGAGACAGAGACAGAGACAGAAGCAGTGTCTCTCCTCGCCTCTGCGTTCCTTCACACCTGGAAGTCACATGACACACGGAGCTCATGTTCGGGACGTCGTGAGACTCGGAGTGTGAATTGCTCGGAAACGGCGAGGGACGCCAGGACCCCGGCGGCGCCACAACAATTCACACCTTCATGCGACTCTCACACACGGAGGTGGACATACCTGAGAACCACGTCGCCTCAAACTGAGCCGCGAGCCTTTGAAGCGCTAACTGGCGCTCAGTCAACGACACGTATCGAACCCCTCCATCGCTTTTTCTTGTTTGACACCACTTCCTGTCTCCGACAAACACCACGAGTCATTCATCCAGGAGCGCGTCTCTTCATCTCCCAGGGCCTTGAAGGAGATGAAAGAACCTGGGATAACGAGGCACGTGTGTCTTCTGAGGTTGCTGAAATTCAAAGGTGTGCGTCTCTGTGTGTAGAAACAAGACGATGCACAAATGGAGTCCAGAGGGAGCAGCTGGAGGCCTGCAGCGCCGACAGCTGATGTCTTGCTGAGCCTCGGACCAGAGATTTTAACTGCACTCTCGCACGCTGTTGAAATAAACTGCCGGCTGAGTCGTGTACACTGCATGCATCCTAATTCCACCGGGAACACAAGTTAACTTCCGCGCCACCAAGGTTAAAAAACAAAACTATACATCTCCTAATTTAACGGCTTAGGCGTCGGTGGTTCTGCGAGCGTTCCGCAGCAGCAGTCGCATCCTGAGAGAAGTTCCCCGTGTTCTCTGCATGCAGGTGGCTTTGGTGAAAGCTTTAACAAATGGAAGGAGTAAGTGAAGTGGACATCCAGGAGGTTCTCATCTGGGAGAAAAGAGGTTCACGTTTAGTTTCGCTGGTCCAAAGGAAATAACGACACATGAAAAAGTGTCCGGCAGCAACTAACATGGTTGGTAGTCGGAGTCGGAGAACCCGGTACCCTGTGGACTCCGTGTTAGTCATGAGACGTATTGTTATTGGTTTAAAGCCGCTTCAAAGTACACAGAATGTGTGTTTTTTTAAAGCGAGGCAATCCATATTTCAGTGAAGCCTGTCAGGTTTGTGAAAGATGAAAAAGGCAACACAATCTGCTTTTATGTAGGATTTGTATTGCCTGATAATAATACAAAATCACACGGAATAAGAAGGTCTGTTTAATTAATCAGGATTTCAATTAGCGAAGCGAGAATGTTTGCGTTATCTCTGCTGCTTCAGATAAAGCCGGGAAGCAAATTAAAGGAGGATCAGCACTTGGATGTGAATGAGATGGAATGTTAACGCTGACCATCACAGCAACAGAGAGGATATCTGTTCAAGGATGAATTTGGTTAATTATAGTGTGTTTTATCTGCAACTATTTCTATTGGCTTTGATAACATTGTTCTCACTAAAGTAATTGCTGAGAACTGGAAACTTTGGCCGTGCAGTCAGAGTGCGATTCAAACTGAGTCTTTTCAAAATAAACTTCCAATGTAGGTTTACGTACTTTTTAGCTTTACTTGCACATATAAATAAGTGTAAAAGTACTTGGTAAGGATTAGTAAAATATTGTGGTATAGGTGAACATTAGATATGTTTGTTACGTAACTTTGCGTTAGATAATTATTTAAAAATACTTAACTTCACTCAATCAAAGCCAAAACATTGCAAAGATACTCTTAACATATAGAGATATGTTATATATTAAATTAAAACATAGCAAATATAGTTAAGATAAGAAAATACAACTTTTAATTATAATCTTTTTGCAAAATATATATCTATATATTTTTCTTCTTTTCTGTGCACTATCATAAACCAATATACCAATAACACATATATTAATGTATTATCTATGTTCCCAATGGTTTTCTGTATATTATACTTTTTTAAATATTCAAATAGACGTTCTGGTTGAGGAGATAATCATAATTTAGACTCTGAATCCTGTAAAGGTCCCGGCAACACTTCAGACTCCCTGATGGTTCATGAGTTCTGATGAATGTGTTGCTTCATAACATTCAAATTAAAACAGGGGGAACTCGCCTAAAAATGCAGCAAAAGTTTGTTGACTCAGCAGAAAAGAAACGCCTGATTGATGTGGTGAGACAATGTATATTAGCCGTCTGTGATCAATAAGGGGTTTTAGCTTTATTGCAATCAATAACAGCGACGCAAACTAAATGTTCATTAAGTTTCGTGATACATTTATGAAACAATACAATAGCTCATTGATTCCTGCAGAAGGTTTTGAACGTGGGAACCTTTGCGTTCTGCAGCCGAAAAAGGGTATTTCTCCAGAGCTTTATTAACATCTGATAATAGCAACACGTGCAAAGCAGCGTTTGATGAATTGCACGTCTGCACTCTGGGACATGGGATCACATCCCGATGATGACACTCAAAGGCATTTCCATTAGGGTCGGAGGCTAAGTGGGAAGGCTTCTGCAGCGGACATCTGGTCCACCACGCCGGGCAAATATTGAACTTTGTGGTGTTTTCCCCTCCATGCATCTCTGAGTTTTTTTTGCAATCTAAATCTCCGCATTTTTTTAAAAGAGGCAGGCCCACAAGTGAGGATGTTATCTTCCTCACTTGAATCAATAGAGACGATCTCTCAGTCAGGAGGGCTTTAGTGCGCTGCCACTTATTGACGCCTTCCCAGGCGTGGCCCTCATCTATTCTCCCCTTTTATATAAATATATATATATATATATATATATACATATATATATATATATATATATATATATATATATATATATATATTTATATATATATATATTTATGGAGAGAGAGAGATTTAAGGGCTATTCGTGAGGCTGTGGGAGTAGTGAGGAATGTCAAGAGGAACGCTCACATAAAGGAAGCACTGAACAGACGCGGTTTTATTCTTCAACTTTTGATCTTCTTTCATGATATATTTCAACATCAATACAAAATAAATTAAAAAAGGGATGAAAAGAGAAAAATCAATGCACCTTTAAAAGAAAAAAAACACATCCTCGTACAACCACAATCCCACACACGTGCACAAAGGAGCCCACACACACACACACACACACACACACACACACACACACACACACACACACACACACACACACACACACACACTGAGTGTTACATACAAACAGTATTGCAGTTAAGCTGCAGTTTGGACCGTGAGAGAAAAGGCTGTTATGGACATATGGTGAACATTCTCCTCTGATTTTGCAAAAAGCAAACTCAGACTAAAGGTTAATGTGTGGATTCATAAAGCTTTTCATTAGTGCAGCTGAGCGGACGCCAACACATTATGCACTGAGACGAGAGGGGCAAATGTTGGAAATACTGTATTCAAGGAAAGCACTTCGATTTGACTTTTTAATATTACCGCACGGACGTTTTGGGGCGAGACGCCCTTTCTGGATCAATATACACAGGTGGGGTTAATTACAGGTGACCGCGACCGGCACGACGAATGCATCCCAACAGGGGGAGCCCCAATCTGTTCAGACACAAGAGTCAACGATGAAATAATATAAAAAAACAAGAAAAAGAACAAGAATATCCTCATTCCTCCCCTTGCAGAAGGAGGGTGTCGCTGACATCAGAGTGCTCAGCTTCATCATGTATTGCGTTCCAAACGACTTCAAAAGCTACGACAAGCTACTTTTGTTTCTTGTGGATTTTGGCGGTCCCTGTGGACAAAGACGGTAGTGCTTCCGAGCCCCAGAGTCCCTTCAGAAACTCACTTTTACTGCAGCGGGATCTCACTGCCAGTTCTGCAAAGTCCTGGTTCCGGTTCTCCCGTTCCCTCCAGCAGAACCAAGACGGAACATGACTTGCCACTATTCCACACATCCATAAAAGGCCAAAACATATAATATATATCACAACTCACAGACAGCAGTTCATTTGAAGCTTCAGAAATGAGCCAATGCCCAAAAACAACAAACATAAAGCCACTCATCAACATCTTAAACTTCACTTCAAACAAACAAGAGATTAAACCACAGACAAGTTTCTGAACTGAGCTCCGAAAACAATGGAAAACTCTTTTAAGTCTTCATTATTTACAAGGAAGAGCTGAATATTGACAAACTGTCTGAACTGCAAATGTTACTAATTTAATACTAATTCACTAATACTGCAGGCAATACTTTGGATAAGGATATATGTGCATGTAGATCGTCAAGGACTCGCATTTTGACGCAAAAACCAACGTTCTTCGATCAAAATGTGAGCGTTGGGATTTGAAAGCTAAAAAGGAGACAAGAGGGATGACCGCTGCGAACCAGCAAAACCCTTCAGATTCCTTCTGAAGCGCTGAGGTCACAGGAAGTGACAGAAGAAGCATCTTCACGCCTTCTGCCGCCAACACAACGCTCAGGTGTCACATGATAACCAATGAGAAGCATGAGCAGAGCCACACTGGAGAACTCTAAAGCGCTTCATGAACATAAAAGGCACCAATATTCTCAGTGTTTCTCCCGTGAAGCCTTCCTCCCCTCCGCCGTCCCTCTAAAGCAATTTGTCGTGGCAGATTGCCTCTGTGCCGTATGACAGGGAGAAGTGGCTGTTTATCAGGCCAGCGGGTATTTAACTTTGTAGGACACATTTGTATTGATTGGGCTTTGTAATTTTCTCCTGAGTAGATTGAGCCGCTGGTCGCGGGCCGGCGTGCATTCAAATGAACAGGATGCGCCTCCAGCATGGCTAAGTAACGCTGCGTGATCCTCACGGACGCTTGTGGAGCGAGGAAGATTGCTTCAGGAGAGAAACTGGAATATGTTTTTTGTTGTTGTTTTGTTGGGTCCGGACCGTAGCGTCACTCGTTGGTTTGTGGACTGACATTTGAAGCCTTGAGTTTTACCGTCGCCATCTTGGATTACGCCCGTCGCCATGTTGGTTTTCTGCAACCACAGTGAACAGAAGTTAAGATATCTGGAATGCGGAGGAGTGACGTAGAGATGCCGTATACGGCTCTGGTAGCGGCATCTACCTGTCAATCACAATAAGCCCCGCCCTAAAGCGTCCCCTGCTTTATGGTCTGTTTGACTCTAAATGACCATCATTTACTAAATGAACATCATGCTGTATTGAAGAAGACTTGAAACTAGAGATTGAGACATAAACTCATGTTTACAATGTTTACTGAGGGAATACATCAAGAGAAGTAGAGTCATTTATATAGACTTCGATACAACCAGAGGAGTCACCCCCTGGTGGTCAGGAGAGAGAATGCAGCTTTAACACATGAAGCATATACTTCTATACAACCAGAGGAGTTGCCCCCTGCTGGTTAGTAGAGAGAATGCAGCTTTAACACATGAAGCATAGACTTCTATACAACCAGAGGAGTCGCCCCCTGGTGGTTTGTAGAGAGAATGCAGCTTTAACATGTGAAGCATATACTTCTATACAACCAGAGGAGTCACCCCCTGGTGGTCAGGAGAGAGAATGCAGCTTTAACACATGAAGCATAGACTTCTATACAACCAGAGGAGTCGCCCCATGGTGGTCAGGAGAGAGAATGCAGCTTTAACACATGAAGCATAGACTTCTATACAACCAGAGGAGTCGCCCCTGCTGGTTTGTAGAGAGAATGCAGCTTTAACACATGAAGCATAGACTTCTATACAACCAGAGGAGTCGCCCCTGGTGGTCAGGAGAGAGAATGCAGCTTTAACACGTGAAGCCCATCCTGTAAAGCGCCCCAGGAGGGAATTTGGGATTCCTCGTCTCGCCCAAGGACACTTCGACATGGAAACAAGAAGACCAAAAGAAAAAGCCATTTACTAACTTATTAAAAAGGTAGCTGGACATTGAATGAACTGTGCGAGAGTAGAAGACCTTAAAAAGCCCATTACAGAAGTTCAAACTGTCAGAGATAATAGAGAGAGTGTTCAGCTCATATTTCTTCCTAAACTGTGTGTACGTGAATGCTCTCATATCTCGCTGTAACTCGTGGCGGTAAACAACTTATCGTCGCATAAGTAACGCAGAGTAACCGGCTTTGCATTTTTGCACATCAAGGAGGCTCTCATTAGGGGAGACGCCCTGTTTTTTTAATTTTAATTTTCTTTTACAGCAGCTGATGTTGTTAGTGACACTTCTGCTCACTGCTGCGTTCAGTTAATCAATTACGGAGGCCGGTCGCAGTCCACTGCCTCGTTCCAGCTAATTTCCACCCGGGCAGAGGTGTGATTGCCCTCCATGGCAAAGTGAGAGGAAGTCTTGATGAACACCCGGGGCTCCCTGCTGAGGATCATTATCTTCTACCATTATGCTAAAAGGTCAAACTTCTTTCCATACACACTTATACATTTTCATTTTTTTCAATTTCACAAGTCAGATCAATCCTTTTCATCTGTCTATCAAAGTATTCTTGTGAGGAAGTTCTGTGATGATAAACGTGACGAATAAACGACAGGGAAGTATATAGAAATGATATAGAATAATGGTAGAATAATGTATGTCAAGGGCTTTTATTGTGAAAGGTAAGTGTGGATCTGATCCGCGCTGCCTTCATCATAAAGTTTGCCGCTAGCGATCAGAGTGAAAGTTTTCCTGACAGAAAAAACTAATTATATTGGCATGCATATTAGTTGCATGAAATAAATTAAAAATAAATGAATGCCCCTAGTGTGTAAAGACCTTAAAAGGACCACAGGAAACCACACAAGCAGACCATCAAATTCACTTCATTTATGAAGTCACTCGTTCGTATTTACCTACATGCAGTATAATAGTGCCGGAAAAATGCAGCAAGAGTACTAACTTGAAATTCTCCCCCGTCTCATATCTGCATTTCCTCCTGGACTCAACACCCTGTGGGCTCACATTCTGAGGTTATTTTTGTTTGCCTGAATAACTTATACATCTTTCATTCCTGGCTGCTGTAAAAAAAAATCATGATACACTACTAGGCTATATTATTATTCCTGTGGAGAAACCTCTCGACAAACCTAGCAGGCATTTACTGTGAATCTGCATTCATGATCACCCTCCGTGCTGAAAACGAAGAAAAAAAAGAACCCCAAAAACTTGCTCGGATCAATCTCACTCAACTTGCAAAGATGTCGTCTACCTTCAAGACATCTTGCACAATCTTGCAAACCTGAAGCATGCAAAAAACTCAAGGCTTTGATCGCCGTTGGAGGGACTGCATGTGCGGTAGCGTTCACGTTATCCGGATGAAGAAGTGAGCGAGCGGGACGAGGGCCCGGACGCTGCTCACCCGCATCGCACCTGCACTCCATCATCCTCCAGGAGGGAGACGAGCTCTGCTTCCTCAAAGCAGGTTGCAGGAATCCCAGGAGGTCCCTGTACTGCTGGGGTGGTCCCTGGTGTAAATGTGTGTAGGATGGATGCGTGTGCATTTATACCATGCGTGTGTGTACACGCAGTGTGTGTGTGTGTTTTTATATGTATGTGTCTGCACCTCCACTGTGTGTGCGATCGGTCCAGAATGGAAAAGAAACTCCACTAATAGCCGTGTCGTCTCGGTGGGCTCTCTTCTAGGCTCGGCCGACCTTGAGAGGAGGGTGGGGGGCTTTTAAAAGATGACATGCCCAGTAGTTTCCACTCGCGCACCCCCTCCCCCGAAGCCGGAGAAATATGGTGTAAACCCCTCCCATTAATCATGCAACTCCGGGGTCATTAAGCACCTCAAATCGCCTGCTGCAACATCTACCTTTCCACTCCTGCTATCCACAATAGCCAGGAGCTGTGACATTGCTCTTTAATAACAACCGCGCACACACACACACACACACACACACACACACACACACACACACACACACACACACACACACACACACACACACACACACACACACACACAGCATCCTCCAGGGCCGAGTGCTGTTCGGGAGTCGGTAGCTCTGCTGGTTACGCGGCGGTGTCCTGCTGCTAATGCAGAGAGACGCGTGTAAATCAGGAGATAATGAAACGTACGGAAGCCCGGGCGCTGGAGCCGCCGCTCTCCTCACAGGAGGCCGGCGAGCGCGACAGATGTGATTTCACGAGGCACGGAGCAGTTCGCCTCCCTTCGTTGGTAATGATAAACGAAGTAACGTATGGCGGCTCCTAAAAATGACAGCTGCCTGAACTACGAAACCGCATTGCGAATTGGGTTTTCCCAGGGAAACGATTTTGATGCAAATCACGTTTTCTTTTTGACGGATCACGATTATCACAATGTATCACAACTATCACTATTTTCACAATGTATGACAATTATCACAATGTATCATAATTATCACAATTATCACTATTATCACAATGTATCACAATTATCACAATTATCACTATTTTCACAATGTATGACAATTATTACAATGTATCATAATTATCACAATGTATCACAATTATCACAATGTATCACAATTATCACTATTATCACTATTTTCACAATGTATGACAATTATCACAATGTACCATAATTATCACAATGTATGACACTTATCATAACGTATCACAATTATCATAATGTATCACTATTATCACAATGTATGACAATTATCACAATGTACCATAATTATCACAATGTATCACAACTATCACAATGTATCACAACTATCACAATGTATCACAATTATCACAATGTATCACAATTATCACAATGTATGACACTTATCACAACGTATCACAATTATCACAATGTATCACAATTATCAAAATGTTTTATAATTATCACAATGTATCACAATTATCACAATGTATCACAATTATCACAATGTACCATAATTATCACAATGTATCATAATTATCACAACGTATCATAATTATCACAATGTATGACACTTATCACAACGTATCACAATTATCAAAATGTTTCACAATGAATCACAGTTAAGTTTCACATCAAAAAGCTGAGTTTGTGTAATGTGTGAACAAAGTATTTCCGTTGCCTAAAACCTTTTTTTACTTCAATTTCTTAGTAATTTCAAGCCAAGCCATGATGTTTAATAACAAAATATAAGAAAGTATCTTTTTTTTTGCCTTCACATGTTTAAGCATATTTTGTTTTGTTTTTATAAAGACAAAGCAGGGAATGCTTTATGATCTAATGAATGGCCAAAATCCAAGATGGCGATGACCAAAATACAGTCACCAAACAAGCGGCCGACATCACGACGACTACGGCCACTTCTTCTATCCACTCATCTCCCCTTCTACTTTAGTATTTTATCACGGAGGCCAAGTAGAAAAGGCAAAGACAGCTTAACTGTTCCTTGTCAGTAAATGCATTGCATTCCTCTGCACAGTCAGCTGTTAGTGTCTGACTCAGCGTTCAAGGACGGGACAAGATGGATCGCTTCCTCATCCACTGAGGATGTTGCTTTGTACCTGTTCTAGATTATATTTAACTCACCTCCATTCTGATCTCATTGTTTGTCAGTGTGTATAAAAACTGCCACTTCATGTACTCGAGTGTGTTGTGCTGAACTATACTTACAGACTCGTCGACTTATTATTGCCACCACACGACCTCATCTGGTGACATTGCCCTCCAACCTGCTACCAATGCTGTTGTTTTTTGTTCTTGTTCTGCTATCCACAACATCCCAAACAATTATTAAATACTCCTTTATTAACGACTGCATGTACTGATTTAAACAGTTGAAATTAAGAATGCAAGACATGCATTGGTTTTATTGTTATTTTTACTCCACATTTTTGTACTATGAGGAAATAATAACAAGGCACCAAATGCAAAAAGAAAAAGTAGACTTGAAGCATTTATAATGTCTGACTTCACACACTAGTTTAGATTGCAACGGGGACCGGTGTGTGCAAGAAACAATCTAATGAAGATGTGAAGCAGAGTATTTCCTCAAAGCTCACCAGTGCTGGCTCTTTGACCGCGGCCTCCAGGTGAAAGCATGCCTCTTCCTTGGATGGGCGTCCAAGTCGGAGGATCGACCCCCCGACCGCAGCGCCTCTCCTCCTGTTCTCAAGCAGGCTCCACCAACCAATTACTTTTAATTACCGAGGAGAGAACGCACACGGCACCCCTCGGCAACCGGCGGCGTGACCGCCATGGCGGGCTCGCCCTGCGGGTGACGGGGGGAGTCAGGGGAGCGAACGGGAGGTGACATGTGTGGGTTACGGATGACTTCTTCTGGGGCTCGCGGGGGAGACTCCTCAAGGGCTGAATTAGCCCTGTGATCCTCTAATCAATTTGGAGAGGAAGAAAATTAACACAGGTCCTCCACTCGGAGTCAAGGAGGGAATGTATTCCTCCCGCTGCCCGAGTGGAAACGATGCCAGTATGAAGGAGAGGTCATAGATCCATGTTATCATCGCTGTGTGAAATATAGGACACCTTTTCTTCGGTGGGTCTTAATCAGATTCCTGGCAGAGGCATCAGGTTAGAAAAAATACATATTTGAGCGCCTCGCATGACCCGTATGAATCTCATCCAGTGCCGTGTTTAGAGTCTTATTGTGCCGTAATGAAATATTCAAATGCCGCCCGCTTCCGGCACGATGGAGCAGGTAAGTCTGTAATGATGACACAACGGCCCGGGGAGGAATAAATGGGATTCGCGGGAGGGGAAATGAATCAGAGTCTCCGGGAGTCTCGGTGTGACTGATGAGGCCAGAAAGTGGGTCAGAACCGCGGGTCGGTCGGCTGCACGGCGGCGCCGTGTTCTGCCGCTCTGAGCACACGTCCCGGGGTCAATTATAGATTGTGGGTGACCGAGATCAGGCCTTGTGGTGATAAACAGGGAGGGCATTTATTCCTTTTCTTTTTGACAACGGTGCAAAATGTTTCCTCTCACGAAACCGACCTCGGCTCCAGAACTCCAGCCGTCTTCTCTCCGCTCCAACAAAAGGACCCGTCGTCTGTTAATCAGGAGAAACTCAATTTCGCCACCTTTTGACTCCGGTTCTGAATTTCCCACCAACTCAAGACGCATTTTAAATCACCCCAACCGAGCAATTAATCACCGAGCTGTTGAGTGTGATTGCGATGAATATTCAGTTACCTGCTGAGGGCTTTTCATTACGCCGGACCCCTTTTCCCTCTCCCCTCAACCTAATTATATTCTCGGCGGCGCCGCCTGTTTGCCTCGCTCAACCCGGCCTCCCCTTAAACCGCCATTAGGAAAAACGACACCAGCGAAAGCAGCTCGGTACGCAGAAACGAGTTTGTCTGCCTTTGAAAGTTTGAGGCCTGGGTTTGAACCCCGATGACCGGCCCTTACATTGTTTTTTATTTTAAATGTCCACGCACTTGACTGGATGTTGATCGTTGTGCACTGAGTTCATATGGCAGTAAAGGGCGGTGGGCGGGACTCTGGAGGTGAACGGGTGAATCCCATCAAAGATAATGGGCCGGGTGCGTCGTCCTTTGTCCTCGTCATCGGACCTCATCGCCGCTTCGTTTCCCTTCGGTCGTCCGTCCTGACGTCGAGTTCATGTTCGCCACCTCTCATTGGAGGACATCGTCTTCATTCAAGTCTTTATTAGCCTTTATTTACACGAGTCGACTCACTTCAGCCCGCTGCACACCTTGTTGCCCGTTTCTTAATGGATGTTGCCGTGTAGGAAGATGACTTCCCCATCGTTGATTCCACCTCCAGAAAAAAAAGTCCCAAACCATTAAGAGCTCCGCAGCCGGTTTATTACTCCTCGTTTTATTTTGGCAGTTTGGGACATTATTAATATTGGTTATGATAATGACAATTACTGTGATCCAGGAGGCCATTGAAATGTCTTGACGCACACACACACGCACATACACACACACGCACACACACACACACACACACACACACACACACACACACACACATCATATGGCCTCGTCACATCAAAGAGAGACTTTGACCCAACGATCATCGTGGCATAACTCAATATGTCAAAAGAATATGACATTATTCTATTTTTTATTTATTTATACTTTATAAATAGCAGCATGTCATGTTGTTGTAGATTGCTATTGACTATTTTACAACAACAACAAAGACAACCATGGTAGAGATGGGTTCTGTTCGCCTTTTAAAAAATGGCTGATTTTTACATAAGATTTTCTATAAAAAGCTAAAAGTTAAAAGTTTTTTTCTTTTTGTTACACAGAAGAATCTCTCATAAATTGACTTCCCAGTTTGTGTTCGTCCATGTGAAGACATTCATGAATTAGTTTGTCTGAGGGTTTCATCCATGAGAGAGTCTTCTGTGCGTCTAGCGTTCTGATATCGACTCTCATCCACTGACTTGAAACCGATGAAACCGAACGTCGCTTCTCGTGACTTTTACTTTCCAGATTGCTTCTCAGATCGTCTTTGTCACCAGCTGGTGGGTAATAACATTCTGACACACGCCGTTTCTTACTGGCCTCATTGTCTGAGAAATTGTTACAGCCTACAAAAAAAAGTACAATCTTTTCAACATTATGCCAATGCATTTACATAGTCCAATACAAACACAATCACAAGTTAGCCTCAATGGAGTTTACAATCTCCAGCTGCATTCTCTCTCCTGACCACCAGGGGACAACTCCTCTGGTTGTATAGAAGTCTATGCTTCATGTGTTAAAGCTGCATTCTCTCTCCTGACCACCAGGGGGTGACTCCTCTGGTTGTATAGAAGTCTATGCTTCATGTGTTAAAGCTGCATTCTCTCCTGACCACCAGGGGGCGACTCCTCTGGTTGTATAGAAGTATATGCTTCATGTGTTATAGCTGCATTCTCTCTCCTGACCACCAGGGGGCGACTCCTCTGGTTGTATAGAAGTATATGCTTCAAGTGTTAAAGCTGCATTCTCTCTCCTGACCACCAGGGGGTGACTCCTCTGGTTGTATAGAAGTCTATATAAATGACTCTACTTCTCTTGATGTATTCCCTCAGTAAACATTGTAAACATGAGTTTATGTCTCAATCTCTAGTTTCAAGTCTTCTTCAATACAGCATGATGTTCATTTAGTAAATTATGGTCATTTAGAGTCAAACAGACCATAAAGCAGGGGACGCTTTAGGGGCGGGGCTACAAGGTGATTGACAGGTAGCTGCCACGGCGTTGTCCGGTCTCTGTGTTTTCTAGGATTAATCTTCTAACTTTCACAGTGTTTTTAGTTCATTTAAATTAATTGGGACTTTTTGGTTTCCTAAACATGTCTTATTCAGCGTTCGGTTGTCGTGTCACTTCCGGTTGCAAAAAAAACAAGATGGCAACGGCCAAAATGTTTTTTTTGAGGTTTCAATACATATAATCTGTGCATATGACAACCTGTGTCATAGAGTCTTGACTCGGATAAGGAAAGTCGGTTCCATCAAACGGTAAACGCAAACAAAAGACTGATCTGTCTAAAAAGATCAGTCTTGTCACTCGGGTCCTTTCTGTGTTATAATCTAATGTAATTTGCTGTGTCTCATATCTGATGAAGGCCATAAATGTCCGAATTTTAATAACAATGATGTCTTTTTAATGGACACAGTACGGTGCTTCGTCTCATTAAATCTGCCCTTCAACATTTGCAAACACGGTCGAGTGTTGATTAGATAATATTGATATTGAGTAGAAAAAAATCCACAAAAGAGCAAATTTACAAGACACTCGAGGTCATCCCTGAAGTGTTATTTACTTTTTCTCAGTAAGAGCTGATGCAAAGTAAAGCCAAGAGGGGCGACTAAAGCAAAGGGCGTTAATGTAATGATGCTGTTTAGTAAATGAGGGATTCAATGGAAGGCAAGGCAAGTTTATTTGTATAGCACATTTCAACAACAAGGCGATTCAAAGTGCTTCACATAAAACAATTAAAAGCATCAAAACAGAATGCAGATTTAAAAACAGTTAAGAAAACATTAAAACAGTCAAAAAGCAAAATAAAAAATAAAAGTTGAAAAAGCAAAATAAAAGTTGCAGTGCAGTTTAAGAAATAAAATGCAGTAGTGAGATGCAGTAATTGAATCTGGTTCAATTAAAGGCAGCAGCAAACAGAAAAGTCTTCAATGTGGACTTAAAGGAGCTGAGGGTCTCAGCAGACCTGCAGCTTTCAGGACCTTGTTCCAGATGTGTGGAGCAGAAAAGCTGAACGCTGCTTCTCCATGTTTAGTTCTGACTCTTGGAACAGAAAGTAGACCCGTCCCAGACGACCTGAGGGGCCGGATGGTTCATAAGGTAGCAGCAGATCACAAACATACTTAGGCCCTAAACCATTCAGTGCTTTATAAACCAGCAGCAGGATTTTAAAGTCAATTCTTTGTTTGACAGGGAGCCAGTGCAAAGACCTCAGAACTGGAGTGATGTGATCCACCTTCCTGGTCTTAGTGAGGACTCCAGCTGCAGCGCTCTGAATACAGAGGCCTGTGAACACACCGTTACAGTAGTCAAGTCTACTGAAGATAAATGGCCTGTGAACACACCGTTACAGTAGTCAAGTCTACTGAAGATAAATGACCTGTGAACACACCGTTACAGTAGTCAAGTCTACTGAAGATAAATGGCCTGTGAACACACCGTTACAGTAGTCAAGTCTACTGAAGATAAATGACCTGTGAACACACCGTTACAGTAGTCAAGTCTACTGAAGATAAATGACCTGTGAACACACCGTTACAGTAGTCAAGTCTACTGAAGATAAAGTCATGGACAAGTTTCTCCAGATCCTGTTGAGACATAAGTCCTCTAACCCTTGATATATTCTTCAGGTGGTCGTAGGCTGATTGTGTGATTGTCTTGATATGGCTGTTCAGGTTGAGGTCTGAATCCATAACTACACCTAGATTTCTAGCTTGGTTTGAGGTTTTTAACATTAGTGATTGAAGCTGAGCGCTGACTTTCAATCGTTCGTCCTTGGGACCAAAAACAATTACTTCTGTTTTATCTTGATTTAATTGAAGAAAATTCTGGCACATCCAGTTTTTGATTTCTTCAATGCATTTAGCCATCCCTTGTATGGGACTATAGTCCCCTGGTGATATAGTTATGTAGAGTTGTGTGTCATCTGCATAATTATGATAACACACTTTGTTGTTTTTCATAATCTGAGCCAGTGGAAGCATGTAGATGTTGAACAGAAGAGGCCCCAGTATTGAACCTTGGGGAACACCACATGTCATCCTAGTCAGCTCTGATGTGTAATTAGCTACCGACACAAAGTATTGTCGGTCCTTCAAGTAGGATTCAAACCAGTTAAGTGCTGCGCCAGAGAGTCCTACCCAGACTTCAGTCTGTCTAGTAGTATGTCATGATCAACCGTGTCGAATGCAGCACTGAGATCCAGTAATACTAAGACTGAGGTTCTGCCACTGTCTGTGTTTAAGTGGATGTCGTTGAAAACCTTAACAAGAGCAGTTTCAGTACTGTGGTGCTGACGAAAGCCGGACTGGAAGACATCGAAACAGTTATTTTCGGCCAAGAAGTTGTTCAGCTGTTGAAAAACCACTTTTTCCAATATTTTACTTAAGAATGGGAGGTTTGATATTGGTCTATAGTTTTTCAATATTTCGGGGTCTAAACTAGCCTTCTTTAGAAGTGGTTTAATAACTGCAGTTTTTAGGGCTTGTGGGAAGACACCTGAGAGAAGGGATGAGTTTACAAATTGTAAAAGATCAGCGGTCATGCAGTGTGAAATATTTTTGAAAAAGTGTGTTGGTAGAATATCCAAGCAGCAGGAGGATGTGTTCAGATGTTGTATTATGTCTTCTAGGCTTCTTTGGTTAAATTGTGTCATGATATTTGAATGGATGCTATTTAAAGATGGAGACAACACACATCCTGTGGTTGGTGTGGAGCCACCGACTGCTTGTCTGATTCTCTGAATTTTATCAGCAAAATAGGAGGCAAATTGAGCGTATCCGTTACCGACACCGGAGGGTTTGTTAGCCTGTCCACGGTAGCAAATAAGGCGTGTGTATTGTTTTTGTTTTTGGTTCTGATGTCAGAGAAGAAGGCCTGTCTTGCATTTCTAAGTTCCAAATCATAATTGTGAAGTCTCTCTTTATAGATACCACAGTGAACCTGGAGATTAGTTTTTCGCCACCTGCGTTCAGCTTTCCGACTCTCTCTTTTCTCTATTCTGACCAGCGTGGCATTTCTCCAAGGGGATCTTTTCTTACCCGAGACAACCTTCACCTTAGTGGGTGCAATGGCATCAATAACATTTTTAGCTAAAAGCAAAAAGTAAAGATTGTATATGTTTGGAACTGAAATCTGCAGGATTTTTATCAACTTATCTCAAGACTCCAGAGGTCAAGATGTCCCGAAAAACGTAGATATTCAATTTACATTGATATAAAACGAAGAAATGCAATAAATTGTCACATTTACGAAGCTGAAAACAGAGAATGTTTTGCATTTCAGCTCAATTAATTACATTTGAGAGTAACATTTGCAGCCTTCACTTAATATTCCAATATAAAGGAAGCATCACCTGAAACACGACTGCTAAAATAATCAATGCGACCGCCAGAGTTCATTCTACGCCTCTTGGATCTCCCCTTTTAAAAGCAGAGTTATTATTACAATAATTAATCAGCCATGTTAGTTGCCCGAGGGCAGATCTGTTGACGTCCCACAGACACAAAGGCATCCTTTCCATCTTTCCATCTTTTCCATGCACGAGTTTGAGAATTCAAAAGAGTTTGTGTGTTCGTGTGCCGCTAAATGAATACCTGTTAAAATCCCTTTGACCATTTAGAGATGAAAGTACGGAAGATGACTTGACTGCTCAGTGAAATAATGTTTTCCTATGATGTGACTCATGTGAGACCTTCAACAGCGTCACAAAGTGCCTTTCAGTTCATCCGAGACATTTCATTTTTTTGTGTAACCATCTGCTCAGCGAGCCGGAACGATCCGACACTTGTGACCAAGCGGCTTCATTATGATGAATTAAGTCCTAACGTCGGCGCCGCTTCCCAAATGGCTGCCATTATGTAGCGCCGTGTCCTCGCCTAATGATGCACGAGAACTTCTCTGGTAAACAAGGCGAGTGTCGCTCACTGGGACTTTTGGGACGAGTCCAACGACAGTCACCTGTTTCACGATGACGATGAGGAACGTTTCTCCGCAGACAGATATGACAGGGCACAATTACAGCGTGTTTTTTATTATTATTATACCCCTTTTCATGTTAATTGTGTCTCTTTAAATGCATAAAAAGGTCCTTTTTGAATAACTGTTGCAAAACATTCACTTGTATTCAAGTCATGTGTTTTTGTAAAAGTAGTCGGTGATACATTTTCTTAATTTGTGTGCGTTGTCATGCTTTAGCGTGCAGCAGGGACGATGCATTCTTGCACCGATTCCCTCCACAAAAAGTCAACGGGATTTTCCCATTGCATTTTGGATTATGCAGATCATAAAAAGGGTCTGTGGGGAACAAACGTTCATCACACCTACACGTTTTGTTCATTAAGATATTCATTACTTTGTCAAGTCAAAAGCCAACGCTGTAAACAAACACCGCGGTCACATGAGCGAGAGTTTTCCCCCTGAAGGCGGATTATTAAACGTTTTGTGGTCTTAACTAGCCGCTTGTTAGCAAACCGCCTTTTTTTAAGACACGTAAAAGCTTAACAATCCACCTGAGGTGCATTTATTGACGTTTTATATCGTAGGACAAATCTCTTCAGCTTGTGGTAACCTCACCAAAACCGCATTAAAATAACTATTGAATTCATGAGGGATGCAGGAACCAGATATGATGAGATGCTGATTTATTATAGGACTCATTCCTGCAGCCCTCTATTAACGATGTACATATCCATACTTTAACTCAGAAAAGAAAGATAAAAGAAATACTAGAAACCATAAAAAAATGGAGGTTTAGCCAAAGCACCTCTTTTCCCATGTTTATTATTATACTCGTTATGCTGCAAAGACGCATCATAACGAGTATAATAATAAACATTAGAACAACAATAGGTCCTCCGCTCTGACTACCGTAAAAGTCGGGTTACAAACCGCTCCTACCTCCGGTCTGTGTCCCCGCTGTAGCAAGCTAGCGCTGCTGCTAGCTAGCGCTACTGCTGCTAGCTCCCCGCATCCCCTCTGCCCAAGTCGGGTGTCGAGCCTGGTCCTGGTTTTCGGGGAGCTAGCGGAAGTTAGCGGGGAAGTAACGGAGCGCTAGCAGAAGACCCAGCTGGCTACAGCGGGGAGCTAACGGGGACACTGACCGAAGGTAGTAGCGGCTCGTAGCCCGACTTTTATGGTACTTTAAATACATGTCAAACACAGCTATTGTAAGTGAGGTAAAACTGTTTCAAACGTAAAACTCAAACTGTCCTGAAAAAAGTTGAAACACACATATTCTCAAAAGCCACTTCCTGTCTGGGAGGAGTGCAAAGGCTCCACCTCCTTTTATAAATATGGCGCAATACTAAATGCTTTTAGCCTTTCATCTTCATCTCACCGCCGTGTCGGTACATCTTTATGAATCGGTGCGTTTGCTCTGGACGTGTAACTTTGCTCCGTGTTCATAAGATATTGATGGTTATCGATCCGGCTCAGACGGAGGAGGGATGACTCAGAACATCTCTCCCGCAGATAAGATGTCCCGCAGAGATCCAGAATTAGAGACGGATCGATGTGCGAGCACACCGGGAACGTGCATCATCATTTCCTACAAAAAATATGTCAGGGGCAAATCTGATGACAGTGCAGATATAGAAATACATAGTAGAAGAAGAATTTAGAGGTGTAATGAAGTTATCCTGGTTCAAAATACTAGTGCAGCCAGTGTGCAGATTAAATCAGTTGCTGAGGACAGTTCTATGAATTGGTACGCTACATTAGATATATCATCATATTAGATATATCATCATATTAGATATATCATCATATTAGATATATCATCATATTAGATGTATCATCATATTAGATATATCATCATATTAGATATATCATCATATTAGATATATCATCATATTAGATATATCATCATATTAGATGTATCATCATATTAGATATATCATCATATTAGATGTATCATCATATTAGATATATCAGCGCTTTTTTGTGACATATTTTCTTGTGGCAACCATTGACACAAATGTATGTGTATAATACTGATTGAGATAAATGTGATAGTATTGTAAGTGTTGTATGTGTTAAATGTAATAAATGAGACCAGAAATCATCATTAAATATTAAGAAATATAGTGGGAAGAAAACCCTCCACCCACCCTCACTGCTCCAAACTATTTGGCTGTTTAGCATTTCATATAGGAAATGTAATTTAACAGTCAGTGTCTATCTATCAGATTCAGTTTACTTTGCTGTTAACTAAATCTGCAGCTCTTAATTGTAGTTGTTTTTTCTCCCCATTGAACCCGTTTACAAATCGCCTTCAGCATTTTTCAAACTAAAAGACTGTGAAAGGAAAACGCTGTCGTCCATGCAGAGCTTTCGCCTTCTGCGTGCCGATTGGTCGACGCCGATTGGCCCTTTTTTCGTGCAGCTAATAGTATCTGACGGGTCACAGGAGTTGGAGTTGCATTAAAGAAGTGCTCATCCTCTTGTTTTGAGGGGTAGGGGTAACACCGCGCCTATTAATGACTGGAGCAGAAAACCACTGAGCAATCATTAATTGCATTCATTAAAAAAAGGCTCCTCTCTTCTGTGCCAATCGCACTGCAACACACTAAAAGACCAAATAGCCAACCAAAGTCGATCGATAACCGAGCTGGAAATAGACAGATGAAATGAAAGAGCATCAGCGAAGCCTTCCAGTTTTGACTTTAAAAGCACATTTTGCACATTAATTGGGCCGTACAGCTGACTTGGTTCACTCTCTGGTTTCAAAGCACCGACGAGCCGCTGATCTGCCGTCACGAACCAAACATGACACACAGTCATGTTTCTTTAAATGCTGAGATGTCTGAGAGCCGTGGCTCAGCTGAGGACGACACCAGAGCCTGGAGCTACTGCTAGCGGCTAACACTCAGTGATCATTGCACCCGACGTTATGAAGACGATGAAACAAACAATATGTTGATATTCATAAAGGCTCACTAATAGAGCTAAAAGTATTACGTTTGTCCTGAGGCGTTCTTCCTGTTCTACTCGTATCTCGTGGAACGGCTGCCGATCCACTGACTTTTCCTCAGGTTGACGTTTTGGGGGTTTTGGTGAAATATCCACCAAGATGAATTCTGGTCGCTTGTGGCGCTTTCCTTTCATGAAGTGACATGTGACACATCCTCACTCCCAAGTCGTCAAACACAAAGCCGCTATTGTCCTGGAGGCCTCAGTCTCTCGGTTCCCATCTGGTGTCACTTTCATTATACGCAGCATGTCTTTTCAAAATAAAGGACATACAGTTCCTGCTCGTGACGTGCACACGGTCTCTTTTTCAAAATGAACGTCCAACGTAGGTTGACTTATGCAACACACAGGCGGAGGAAAACATTGTGGTTTGGTTCAAAACACACTTGTTACATAAAATATGTGTGTTTGTACGTAACTGTTGAGCCCTTTTATATCAGGAAAATCAAGAAAAAATCATGGTATAAATCCCTCCCCCCCGACCCCCAAAAAAACATGTTAGGTATCAAATTAAACATAAAAATCAGGGCTACAATAATATATAATCCCGATGTACAACCTCTAAACACAACTCAAACAATAAATAGGATTAGGGGTTAGGGTTATTAGGGTCACTTGTGAGTTCAGTACGAAAGTCTTCCTGAGTCTTTTGGGTGGAAGTCCTCGATTCTTTACGTCAGTTCTTTGACTATTTAACACGGATACGGATGATTAAGAGCCGGTATTTGACGAGTTGTAAGTAAAAGGAATTCCCATCAGCCTCAGCGTTGCTTTCGGATCATCGAATGTGAGCGCTGTAACCAGTGTTGGGGTAGTTACTCAGAAAAAGTAACTAGTTACAAGTTACTAGTTACTTCTGAAAATTGTAACTAGATTACTTTACTAGTTACTGCATTTGAAAAGTACCTTCACTACTAGTTACTTTACTTTCCATTTTTTTAAGCAAATGTCCAAATTAACCACAAAGATACCTGGACAAACATCATGGCCCTTTCATCACTTTATGTTCAATGTTCAATAAAGGGCATCTCTTAGCCTTTCCACATAGTGTATTGTAAACATGTAAAACTAAATGGCATATAAAACTCAGCCATTAACTTGAGCGAACATTAACCCTGTTCACACTGTCTGACCAAAGAAATATGCCTCACTTTAGAATCCACAAACAACAGGATACAAGAGTCTAGTATGGTGGGGACATTCAGGTCAAACAGCACAACACATTGAAAACAGGCTTTTGGAAACATGAGACCCCACTAAACCAAACGGGGGCCGACTTCTAAGAACAAAACCAGCTTGTTATGGGAATCATTGTAGTGGTTTAAGAAAAATAGAAAAATTAATGGCACTTTTTCCCATAAAATAGAAACAGAAATGCACTTAACCCAAAAAATAGAAACTGAAAATGCAATTAAATAAACAGAAAATCCACTTCATCTTTGCCTAAATAAACAGAAAGTGCACTATATCCTATGAAGTTTATCATTTTTCTCTATTCTTCAAAATAGCGATTGTATCGCATGAGTAAAAGTCTCTTTATCTTTTACCCGACAGCCTGTTCCTCCTTGGGGTCAGAATAATACTGCCCAGGCTGAAAGCCTTTCTAGTGTTGTAACTTGTTTTATTACATGATTTACTCTTATTGTGAAGAGCATGTAAACAGGAAGTGCTTTTACTTTGAAGGCAGAAAGTACAATGATACGTGCTTGTTGACGCTAACTAATGTTGATGTTACTGTGGAAAATATATACATGTCGGGTGCAAGAGCGCGTTCTCAATGCTTTATCAGTTGTAATACTGCAGTTCACCAGTAGAGGGAGTCCGTTCATACAGACGTGTCTTGTCCTCATTAGAAGCTCCTGTGAGCGAGGAGTTTTGGGACTAAAGAAACCTTTCACATAGCGGCGGTAAATCCATAGTTTAAAGGACGTGTTGGACTGATATTCTAAAGCCCCGAGTGCTAATCTGGAAGAAAGAAAAAAAACACAAATCACGAATAACCAATTATTTTTATATAACACTTTTGGTTTGTGTAAAGCTGCTAATTTCGGCTAAACTATGCGCATACAAACTGGTGATGAATCAGGATTAGATGGAAGATCCGCATGGACACAAATGAAGGTGTAATCCTCAATCTCAGCACTTCCTGTTGGCGGTGACTCATCGCTGTCAGACGCAGTAAGCCGAAGCTAAAGCCGAAGCTAAAGCCGAAGCTAAAGCCTATTCAGCGCCGCCGCCGCCGTCCTTAAACCGAAACCTGTCTCCGTGTCAATCTCCACTCTGATTGTCGCTTTATCGCCTTCATGCAATTTACAAGGTAGTGTGGCTGGATGTGTTGGCCATCGTCGCCCGGCTTCACATCAGCCCCGTACAGGAACGTCGGAGCGCCGCCGCCTCGACCCTTCAGGAAGTCTGAGGCTTCGCTGTGGAGAGTAATTGTGAATAACAGCTAAATGACTCCCATAGAAATGCTAATTGGATGCCACTCAAAGTTCGATCCATTTGAATATTTTGGAGGAAGGGAGGGGTGGAGCTTTTCTTTTAAGATGTTGTACATGATGGAAATGACTGAAAAAGCTCATCACACGCCGGCGCGTACCTTTTACAGAACAAAGAAACCTCATCAGTGGAGGAAACCTTTTTTTTTTATTCTTCTCAAACTGTCGAGGCACAGATGGGAAAATGTCTGTTTTTCACACTGGATATCTTTGCACCATGATAGTGTATGAATATTTATTTTGCTTTATTCAAAATGCGTCATTAACACCTCGAGCGAGCCGCACCCTGCGACAAAAGAATAACTAAATGAGCTTTCCTGTCTCCAGCCTGAGTGAAAGCCCGACGTGATTCTGACGTGATTCTGATTTCCTCGGACAAGTTGGACAGTCGTTAATTAGTTTGTCTTTTTTAATCATTTGGGGGACGAGCCGAAGGAAACCTGCGTCACTGTTCATCACCGGATCTTTTTGTCTCTTTGTATTGTTGACAGCTGAATCCGAAGACATCACTCCTGATTACACTCAGGAGAGAGACGCTGTCTGGCAGAGCGAGGAACATTCAAACACCATGATTGTGGAACATGAATATTGTATATATTATAGTGCAGGGTGTGATAGTGGAGATGAGTGATGCCTGCTGTTGTTAAGCCCTCTTTACTTCAAAAGGAGCAGGCTCGCATCGGCCCTGTGAGGTCAAAGGTTAGTGGACATGGTTTGGGATCGGCCCCGAGATCAAGTTAAGGGCGCAGTGGTTCCCAACCTGTGGGACGGGCCCGTTCAGGTGTCGCAAGATGAATCTGAAGGACCGACGAAGTGAAAAAACTAACAATTTCTGCAACAAAAACACACATTTACTTTTTCAGACTTTAAATATATAGTTTTTTAATTACACTGGATAACTTTTACTCTAAAAACCATTAACGTCAATTTGAAACTTGCAGATCTCCGGGAAGGTGCTTCTGCAACGAGGTCGGCAATGTACTGAGCTGCGTTGTCAGTAACGAGCACTTCCACCTGTTAAAGAGTAGAGAGTGAGTATAAAACCGGTGTTTTGAGAAAGTTTGACTTTAAGAGGTTCTTAAGCATGCGACATAATATTATGTGGTTTGCTGCAGTGGAATGTGAGATCATCCTTTGGAAACTGGACTACATTGTGCTTCCAAAGGTTCCAGAGGCTGGTGGAAAGCATGAAACCCAAAGAAACGACGTGTGTGTTATCGCGGCATATTTAACCCTTTAAAACAGGGTGTGAAAATCCCCCTGCGCCTATTATCAAAAAACAACAACATATTATCTCCAGAACCACATCGCTGTTTAACTTCATGTAAATTGCTACAATACCGTAACCCTTGTGAGAAGAGACATCTGGTGTGAAACATCATTAAAGTAACCGTTAAGTTTAAGTGTTTACCTAAACTACATTTTTGAACCAAACGACACCGTTTTTTGACTGAAATTCCTTTGAACACCCAAATGCTGAGTTCTATTATGATTTATGTTGCAGATTCTGATTCTCTAAGTCCTACTCTTTCCAAAAAGGTTGTGGGCTGTTGTTAGGGCTCCATGATACAGTTTGAAAAACTCTACATTGCTCCAGGAGGCATTTTTGGGAAATCTTGCTCATATCGTGCTGGATGTTCATAGTTATGATCAAAATATCTTTTAAAAGTGATTTTTTTGCAGATATACATTTTTTCCCCAAGACTTTGCTGAACAAATACATACAATAAACACAAGGATTGGAATTAATTTGGGGTTCCTACGACGACTCAAACACAGGGGAAAAGAAACAAAAGTCTAGAAAACCAAAATTGGTTCCAGGGTGTTTAAAGGCCGTGGTTTTAGAAATGTGATGTTCAGAAGTTGACGACGCTTTTTGGTCACGTCGTCTATGTTTTTGAGCCGTGAATCCTGGGAGCGGTGCGGGGAAAAGGGTGATAATAAAATGCGGCATTCGCTCTGTGAAGCTTCTTGCACCATGAAAAGAGAAATTCAGAATTCTGTCTGGTTGTTGTTTTTCCCTGCGCCCCAAATGACACACCTCTTCCCTGAGACGTGAGCGCATTTCATCACGAGTCCCAGAGAACATTCACGGTACATTTACCTCCTCAGACGTCAAGCTGGGTTTGTCATGCATGTAACGTTTGTTAAAAAACAAAAGCGCAACTTTTTGTATACGCAGAATGGCACAGCACGGCTCCTCCTTCTGCAGGTGACTTTCTCTGTGTGTAGAGAGGCCTAAATCATTTGTGACACGCCTCTACGTGTCGAATTAAGCAACAGAACTCCTTGCACAGATGTCTTTGCACACACTAATTTGGAATGTTCCCCTTGCGTCTTCAAAGTCGGCTGAAAATAGAAGCCAGCAGAAAAACTGCTGTGCATTTTGACTTTAAACAAACTGTCTTTTTTTGTTTTATGAGGCATATTTTTAGAACCTCAATGAAGGAAAGAAAAGAAGCATATCACTGGTTTGTAGACACTTCAGTGATGCCTGAATAGCAAGAAGCTTTGCAAGCGGAATTAAGATGGAGATCTGAGAGTCCGAGTCAATGACACCGTCATTCGGCAAAACGTGTGACAGTTCTGGGCCGAGCGATGACAGACGCGGGACGCAGGGTGAAGTTCAAAGAGGCTTTACTGGAGAGCCAGCGCACACAGAAGGTCAGTCCAAACAGATCCTGGCAGGGAGGAGGCAAAGTCAGCCCAAAACATCAGAGAACAAAGCGTAGAAGCTGACACTAGAGAATGGAAAGAGATTGAACACGCGAGGTAAAACAAAGACAAGCTGGCAGAGGAACAGGGAACATAAAGGAGTGAATGCATGAAGTGGGCAGATGGCAACAAGAGGCAGCAAGGCCGAGCTCCTCCTTGTGGCACCACAGTGGCACCACAGTGGCACCACAGTGGCACCACAGTGGCAGGCGCGTGGCAGGCGTCAGTCAGGTGTCAGGACAGCGGCGAGCGAACGTCACTCGTCGAGAAACTGAGTGGGCGGAGCCACATTTCCTGCTGCTTTTTTCTTTTGTCAATACCTAATGCTACGTTCCCACCAACGCGTGAGTTTAGTCGCTCGACTTTATGTGGTTAATTCGCTTTTTCGCGGAGGAAAGGGGGCGTGGCTTATCTCTGCAAAAAGTTACTATTTCTGCCATCCACCATTGAAATAACCACTAGTTCTTCTTTATACTTGTAGTGGAGGAGCCAGGACAGCGGCGAGCGAACGTTTTATTTTATTTTATGGATGCTAATTGTTTTTGTTTTTTTAACTCACCCCCAGGGGTACATGTACCCCCATTTGAGAACCACTGGTCTAAATAATGTAAATCATATTTTTTTCATGTGTTTTTACAGTTAAATGTTTACAGTTTGATTAAATCTGTTTCATTTGGATCCAACATTCAGTTGATTTATGTGGTATGTTGTTGTTTTTTATGGTAAAATATATAGAGGTCTGCTTGAATTTTTCAAAAAAAAGCCCAAAACTGCTATATTTGGATGTATTGAACACCATAATTAATATGCAAATGGCCCAAATACCCATTTTGGATACCTCGCCTGAACGTCATGGTTTGTGTTGAGATAATAAAGTAACAATAGAACTAGCGTGAATAAATAACCGGACGATCTTACGTAACAAGTGTAGCAAGGTTATACGAAAAACCCGCAAATTGAATGTTTACTTCAAGTTTCACACTGGACACGAACAGCGTCATCCTGGGTGAAAGTCCTGTGTTTGTCTGACTCGTCCAACACCACTCCCTCCCACGTTTACTTTACTGTTTTAGCGCAGGGAACTCGTTATAATACCACACAGCTTTCGTACCCCATAATTTTAAAAGCGAAAGTTAATTTTTAAGCGCAGTATATTTCCCGTTGTAGAGAGCCTGTAGGAAGTGATAAAGTCCCTAAAATGCAGCACCTGAACACAACTTTTCAGTGGGAATAAAACTATGCAGGCGATTCTGTTAGGTCAGCTCTTTTGTTCGACTGGGAATCCAGATTATTCTAACCAAAGGTGACTGCCCCTGCATCTGCTGCTCCAGCAATTAATGAGATGGGTCTCAGAAGTCACCGAGGCAGATCCCCGGATAGAGCTGTCCACTTTATCTTCGCCTCCATGGAAACGTTGCAGGCCAGACAGTGATTTAGTGGCCGGGCCTCCTAGAAAGGTCACCGCTTCCTGTACCACACTCAGGACCTCCCCTACTGTACCCAGCAAAGAGTAATGGGGGCTGACTCTGCACGCCCTAAGCTAACATTAACATTTCTCTTTCGTGACATGCTTTGGAATTCTTCACACTTAACATGCTGTTTTCACTGCAATCCACTGTTTCTCTCGAGGAGTCCAAAACGGAGGCGGCCGGGGCTTTTGTTTCGGTGGTGCTTTCTCACCCTGACCTTCCTTCATGAACACATGAGCACAGTCTTATGGTATTGTAAAGCATGAGGCGCTCTACTCATGAGCAGTAAAGGTTGTAGAAGAAGTGCTGCAGAGCACTTCTTCTACAACCTTTACTGTGATTCAATTCAATTCAATTCAGTTTATTTTATTTAGCCCAACATCACAAATACAAGTTTGCCTCGGAGGGCTTTACAATCTGTACACATGACATCCCTGTCCCGGGACCTCACATCGGATCAGGAAAAACTCCCCCAAAAAGATAGTAAAAACCCTTTCACAGGGAAAAAAAGTGGAAGAAACCTGAGGGAGAGCAACAGAGGAGGATCCCTCTCCCCGGATGGACAGAAGCAATAGATGTCATGTGGCCAGAATGAACAACGTAACGGAGTTATGTGATCATGAGTAGAGCGCCTCAGTTGAGGAGAAACTTACCGGATGAACATTTCTTTAGATGCATGTCAACGTTTGACTGTGTGGAAGATTTAAATCACAAGAGATCAAGAAAAAGACAAAAAGACCTTCACCTTTCAATCATTACAATACAATATTCTATATAATATACAAAACAGAAAGACTCATTTCATTTTCATAACCGTGTTTGCTTCTGTGACACATTTCCCCTTAGAGATGAATAAAGTATACATCTATTTATCTATACTTGTTCTAACCTTAATCAAGTAGTTTTGTTGCTGAAACCAAAGCAATCATTTCACCACTAGACCATCTGACATTGTGCGTGTCTGCAAGCAAGATACAAAGATTATTAAACATATTTTGGGGTTCAGAAACGTTGACACGGTCAACATAATGTTCTGGTGCCTGGAACTTTTCTGCAGCGTGAGACGTTTTCATTCCTGTATTGTACAAAACAATGTCTGCCAGTAAACGTCGTGGCAGGATTTTGGTTTTGCTTGAAAACATATTCAGCATCACAAATTCGTTGGATAGGAGCAGGTTTTTAGGGAAAAGGTGGGGCCACAAAACGAGCCGCATGCCGAGGCGCTGTGGTTTGGCTTGAAGGCGTCGGATGAAGTGCAGCTGCTTCACAGAAACAAGACGCGCATCTCTCTGCGCTCCAGCAATTTAACTATCGCAGATCAGCTTTTGTGACAGAACCAGATGTCAGAGATAATGTGATATTAATGTTGACATTCAGCTTCTTGCAAGGAGGCAGGAACACATTCCTGCCTCCGGCATTAAGACTGTACAACAAGCAAGATCCTCTGTGGATTGCTACTGTAGTTGCTGCTGTATTCTTCTTCTTCACTGTTTTTTATTACTGTTACTGTTATTTATATTACTTTTTATCTTACTATGCTGCTGTAATCCTGCAATTTCCCCACTGCGGGACTAATCAAGGATTATCTTATTTTATCTTATCTGTACATGTTTATGTTGACCTAAACTTCACACACTTCATATACTTACACACACATACTTTGCATTTTTGAACTTCTCTATTCTTTAAGTTTAATTTAATTTCCTAAATAATACTCTTTATTTTATTGTTGTATATCTCTCTCATCCCTGTTGTTGTTTTTAGTCTGTAAATTGCTGTTACTCAGACAACACATTTCCCCTTGGGGATTAATAAAGTACATATTCATTCATTCACTCACGTCAAGCCATAAAAAAACGAGGATAACTCTCCGGCTTTTTAAGAGGAAAAGCCTCTCAGGAATGCTCTGCAATCCATGTAACGTAATGACCGTGAAACACGCACGCCATTCCATACGAGGGGAATCCTTCGGAGGTGACATTAGCCGATACTCGCAGGGCGCTGGGGAGGAAAGGTCTTGATTGCACTGAGATGGCGGGGTGCAGCATCTGCACTGCGAGCACAGATGGTTGACAGTGTGGCGTAATCTTGTTTGAGGGTGTTCATAATGGGAGAACAGGCCAATCCCTCTTCACCATCTCAGAGCAACTCGTGCATTTCTTGAAGATTCCAAAAGAAAACCCGAGAAACTTTCACATCCTGTGGGTTTGAAGCGCCGTCCTTAATGAGGCGACCTTGGGTCGACTTCCAAAAAGGGGGCGTGTAGCAATTGACCGCATCCCTTTTTATCTCCGTCTTTGATCGGCCGCCATCGATCTCGGCTCCCTGTTAAATGAGCGGGAGACGCCATTTATTCCGCGGGCCTCTTTCATGGGATATAGATCAGTCGCCCCCGGGGTCGTCCGAGACGAGATGCGATAGATGGACGCTGCTCCCCGGATTTGAGGATGATTGCCATTACGCAACACAGGGTTACGCAACACAATGCGGTCGCAGTGCATTTGCTAAACAATTCTCTGGGCAATATGGCCGACATCTTAACACGTTTAATAGGTTTTACATCAGGGAAACAGTTCATATGACTCAGGCTTGTTCCTGAAGGATGCAAGAGGAACATCAAACCTTCACAGTGTAATATCTTCTGTGTGTGTGTGTGTGTGTGTGTGTACAAAGTGTTCCGGGATTGGTCAAAGCCAGCAGACATGTGAACGTGACCGTCTAGGTGTCTGCACTGAGCTGATTGCGCTCTCAGCTTGAGAGTGAAAAAAAAACTGCACAAGCGGCTTTAAGACCGCGATTCAGAACCGAGTCCCCGCGACCACCTGAGACCCAGAGGCGCCGCTTCCTGTCGATCGGCGGGTCGGCGTTTTCAAAGAGACCCTCCCTCCCTTCGTCTCCCTGCTTTCTACTTCACTCGAATTAGAAGGAAAACGGATCTTTGAAGAACTTTCTGTTCTCTAAATGGTTGGGAAACTTCTACGAACTGGACCTCTGCTGGCATTATTCGTTAGCGTCACAGAGAGATGGAAAACTAGTGTGTTCAGAAAGCCCATGTGTCTGAAGTGGAAGGAGGAAAAAACTAAAAAGTATTGGTCCGTATTAACAGCCATGCAGTTCTGAAATCCCACGGTTTTGAAGGGTTCATAGGTCACGAAACACGCAACGACCTCGTGGACCTTTTACATTTAATTGCTATAGTTTGCTCAAAAACTTATGCAAACTTTGTATTTCCACAGCATTTCACCTCACTTCCTCAGAACTTCCTTATCATCTGATGTGTGTGTGTGCTACGCTGTGTAATTACCAGTGTGTCGCCATCTTGTTTTTTTACAATACAACCGGACACTTTTTTGCCTGTAATGAACTATTACGTTCTGAAAACACTGTGAAAGGTTAAAGACAAAACTCACGGATTGGACAACTCCGTGGGAGCAACCTGTCAATCACCTTGTAGCCCCGCCCTAAAGCGTCCCCTGCTTTATGGTCTGTTTGACTCTAAATTACCATAATTTACTAAATGAACATCATGCTGTATTGAAGAAGACTTGAAACTAGAGATTGAGACATAAACTCATGTTTACAATGTTTACTGAGGGAATACATCAAGAGAAGTAGAGTCATTTATATAGACTTCTATACAACCAGAGGAGTCACCCCCTGGTGGTCAGGAGAGAGAAAGCAGCTTTAACATGTGAAGCATATACTTCTATACAACCAGATGAGTCACCCCCTGGTGGTCAGGAGAGAGAACGCAGCTTTAACACATGAAGCATAGACTTCTATACAACCAGATGAGTCACCCCCTGGTGGTCAGGAGAGAGAATGCAGCTTTAACATGTGAAGCATATACTTCTATACAACCAGATGAGTCACCCCCTGGTGGTCAGGAGAGAGAATGCAGCTTTAACACATGAAGCATATACTTCTATACAACCAGATGAGTCGCCCCCTGGTGGTCAGTAGAGAGAATGCAGCTTTAACACTTCTGCATTGGCTTCACTTTTCAGAAGTGGAAGTTGTCGCCTTGGTGTGGTTTGAAGTGTGCAGAAGTAAGGTGGGGTAGGAAGTACGCACTTTATTATTTTCTATTTATTATGTTTTCCGTTGCTTTATTTATTTATTGGGAGACAAATTGAATTGGGAGTAAACATTGAAAATAAGGGTTGTAGTTTTCCTCTCCTGTATTATTGAGTTTTTTCCTTTTTGTGTTTTCTCCTTCTCTCCGGCGGACCACAGAGTGCCTCATTAACCGGCGTGAGCCAGAAGCTCCGTGTCTTCTGCTTCACGGGTGAAAACAGGAGGATTGTTAGCAAGGTGGGATCGCAGCGCAGACCACCATCACATCTCCTTCCTGTTCAGTCCGCCGAGCCGACAGAGAAGAACCACCAACAGGAATGAACGGAAGGAAAAAGAATGACAAAGCAGGGCTGACAGGCAGGTCAGCAGTCAGATAATTGGGTTCTCAGCATGAAAATAATATGGCTTGGATCAGGTGCCGCTGTGTCTCGGTCACTAGTGCTGCTTGTTGTTCCTCCAGTGTGGCGTTCCAATCTCACGCGTTATATAAAGACATGGAGGTGCGTCACAGCTGGAGGGCAACGAGGTTATAGCTGAATTCACATTCACATCGACATATATATTCATATATATATACATTACATAAAGCATTGATCCTGTTTCTTTCATTATTTTTATTTATCTATTTTTATTTGCATTTATTTATTTTAGTACATATATTTTTGTGTATTGATGTGTATATGCATGTATGTGTAGGTGTATTTATATGTATATACAGTATGTATTCACTACTTATTCGTACTTATACACTGCTAAATAATATTTACTGTTATTATTGCACTTTTTTCTGCCTTGTTTTTTTCTGTCTTTTGTCAGGGACTGTTTGATTTTGGGAAAATGTAAAATAAATAAAAAGGAAGATCCATTGATATTCCTAAATCCATCCATATATTTTCATATGTCTCTGAAGCTACATGCTGCCATCGGCGGTTCGGTCCCCGGCTCCGCTACTCCATGTTTTTTTTTTAATGTTATTGCGTGACTTGCGTGAAAAGAATTCTCCTTGCAGGATTAATAAAGTATCTGTCCATCTATCTAGTCCTGCTGGTAGCACCTCCCATCAGTGTGTGCATGGCTGTGAGGTCCATCTATCATCCTCTGGGGACCATGAACAGGATGAGTGAAAGCTACAAGTTGAATCCTGTGGCGTGGCCATGAAGCTGCATGCCAAACTAAAATAAAAAGCTTCAGACGTGTTAACAATAATGTAAGTTAGCAAAGATGGTCAACCTCGAACTAAAAGAGTCGATTTGGTAAATTGAATTATTTATCTTTTACTCTATTCCATTTCTATTTCCAGAGTCTTTGACAGAAATAGACAAATTAATTGGTTTCAAAATTAAAGCCAAAATCACTTCCTCAGCGCTGAACCCCTGCTGCACACACATAATAATTCCATCAGCGAAAGCTTTTGTTTTTAATTTCAACTCTTTTCAACGCCAACATTTTTTCGCAAGTCGTTTCATTTGTGTTTACCCATCATGCAACGTGGGATGTCGCCCGTTTAATTTCCAAGCCAAGTCAACAAACTCACCAAGACTTTAATTTGGGATTTAGTCTCTTCTTCTGGAAACACCAGACCTCAGCAGGCGCCCACTTGGCAATCAAAACAACAAAGCTGTGTAATAATGTGTTCTAATTTTGAGCTGTCAATCACTCTTTTAAAGTATCTCGAGCACTTTATAATCAGCTCTTTATAAAACACACACACACAACCATGAACTACACTGTGGCCTCAGGTTAGCGAGCCGATGGAAAAACAACATGTTACTCAGCGATACAGAGCGCCGGTCTTATGGGAGGCCTCTCCTGTAATATGAATAGCTGTGACCTTTCACAGCAGCCGGGCACTACATCATTGTCCTCGCTCGTTTCTCTATGAGCCGAGATGAAGCGGACAGCTCCGCCTCGGGATCGGCCTCGCCGGCTCGGGGCAGCGGACAGTCACCTCGAATCAGCTGATTAAAACGAATTGAAAGTGCCAGACTCTATGACAGAGAGGTTTTTGTGTGTGTGACAAGCCGGTACCAAACTATTCTCACCGACATGCAGAGAGTTAATGGTTTTGCTTTTAAGTGGCTTTTAATTTCTCCGTGAGGTTTCAGCCTCGACCCCGATAGAAAGGGGAATCATGCAGAAACCTGAGATTGTTTTAGTGCGTCCGGAACGTTAGCTTGAAACCAATAGGATGTGTACTTGCGTACTATTTCCGGCAGAGCATCACAGCATGCAAATACCGGACGCTACGCTGGCATAAATATCCCACAATGCAACTGCGGTAGAGCCAAGGCGAAACACTTTGTGGTGTCAGCAACGCTTCATTGTGTAAGTATAAGATTTCACTTGCGAGGTATAATATGCATTATTTCTTTATTTTTTATGATTTTTGACATGACTTTATGATTCTCACAAATAGTTTGGTCACAGTTGAAGTAATGCGGCAATAACAGTTTTTGCGACTACAAATGAAGCCGCAATGAACTGTTATATACTATGATATATATACATATATATATATATATATATATATATATATATATATATATCTATATATATATAGATATATATATATATATATATATACATATATATATATATATATATATATGTATATATATATATATATATATATATAGTATAGAGACAAATAGAGAAGAAACAATAATATAAAAATAAACTAAATGAAAATGAAACAAGTGCAATTTTTCAATAAGAGGCAGCTAACATTAAAGACAGGTATGCTAAGAACAAAAGAATATGTAAAAGATGAGAATAAAACAAAAAGGAAGACAGTTCATAAAGGAAACGCTAAATGACTCTTTGATTGTAGTTTAAAAAGAGACAGCATCCCTTTCCAGAGTGTGTGCCTCGTTAAAATAAAAAGGAAATGTAGATTTTCTCATTTGTGTGATAGTTTGAATAAAACAAAGAAAAAGCAGTAGAAGATTTAAGAGGCTGTGAAGGATTGAGAAAACAACAAGAGAACTAGTGATGTGGTCCGGTCCATTAAGAGCCTCTAGAATAACTTTAAAGCGATCCTAAAATACACGGCTGCGTAAGAACAAAGTGAAATGTGTCGAGATAACGGCCGTCCATCAACCCATCAAGCCTGCTTCAGTTGTACCGTTCAGATAACTGACGAGCCAAAAATAAGACAGAAACAAAAGATAAAGATGGAAAATCAATAAACTCAACTATTTGCTGTGCGAGCGAGACGAGCGGTTTCAAACTAAAATGGCACCACGACTTTCTCGCGTTGAGACGAAGGCAGCAGCTAACGGACTGAACGTTCAGTTATTATTTTTCTCTCTTTTATTGCTTGTTTTTATATGTGTACCCTGGAAGGCTGTGTTGAGTGGATTATCCGGACAGAATGAAGTTAATTGAACAGTTTTTTTAGCCTTTCACCATAAAATAAGTCACATTAATCTCCAATTGTATGCAGGAATCTCAGAGGCGGATACTTCAGCAAAGCCTGGACAAAGGAACTCAAATCAGACACGCTGTAGGTTCGTGAGGCGTAAACATTTTTAGACGTGCAACTATATTTATTACGCGTGATTACAAGTAATTCAATAGGCATTGTGATGTTAATTTGACAGCAGACTGTATGTGCATTAGTGCGGCTCTGTGCAGCCGCCGTCGAGGTTCAGACGTTATTGACAGTTATTATGAGAATACCAGCAGTAATTCCAAGCCTTCGTATCTCCACCCTGGGATGACAAGGGGAAAGAGGCTTATTAGTCACATGGTTCATATTGGATTTAAAATTGCACGCAAGGGTAAATGCCCGGCCTAAGAAGAGCTCTTACGCGTTCCCCTTGATGACTTTATTGTTCAGCGAGGCCAGTCAACTTGAAACCCACCGCCGCACAAGGCGATGCAATTTCAGCTTCGATTACAGCCTGAATTTTCCGAAAGAAACGGCCCGTCATTACGAGTAGTTAGCCTTGATGGCCGTCTTCAAATCGACTGAAACAACCAGCCGCGATGCTGCCGCTGAACCGCACGCCGCCCCGCCGTCGCACAAGAGCACTCGAGGAGGAGAGGGAACGTCTGGGGCCGCGTCGCCGACAGAAATGAGCCCGTTTTGCGGCGCACTCCACCTGAAATTAGGCCAGAAAGCCGCTGCACGTCGTCTCAGATGGGAGCGCTTGAAGCGAATGTGCTCCGGGACGGCTGCATGCGCCATTAGCCGTGTTTTAGCACCCATTTGCACTGACTTTATTCTCTTTTTGCATCACAGCTGTAGGGGGAGGGGTAACAGGAGTGTTCTCCCCCGCTGCCGCCGTCGAGGCCACTTTAAAGCTGGCGACGTTCGCAGATCATCTAAAAAAAACAAACATTTGATGATCTGTCCTCAGAGGGACTCCTTTCAATTATTTTGGCAGCATTTGAAGAGCGAGGCTGGCGTGCTGTCTAGTCTCCGCCTGTGCAGAGATTGTTCTCGCGCCGCGCCGCTACACAGCCGCCGTGGCACATTTGAATTTCAAAGTTTGCTCTTCCCAAGGAAAGTTTCCAGAGTGACTTTCACAAAAGGTATCTTCCCCCCCCCCCCCCCTCGAATTATTCACTCAATCCAATCCCGAGAGGCGTTGTTTGTCTGTGCCAATTTAGAGCGAGTCCCCTCACATATGGCGCTTTAAAGCAGGAGAAAGCTTTTCAAACTGATCTGCAATCAGGGAAAGAGATTTTTGAAGTGACGCTTTCAAAATGTTCTGATGCAGCAATATAGACATGCCCCAACATGCATCAACTAATGCACACCACTTTCACTGTCAGCCAGTCATTAGTTGCCAAATATTCCAGGTCTGTAAAAAGTGTTGCTTTCTCTCTCTCTCTCTCTTCTTCCAACCACTCAACGCACTTTAAACAACATGACATCATTCCTAACTAACTAACTAACATTCACACACCGTAGGCACAACTACAGGAGCAATTTTGGGATTAAGTGTCTTGCCCAAAAGGACACATCAACATGGGCTAGCGGAGCCAGTCAGACAGTCGATATTTTGAGCATTAATATAGTGGCAAACAACTATTAGCAACATGTTCACATCCAGTAAAGATGTACTGGCGTAATGTCTAGTGAGCAGTCAGGTAAACACACTGTCAAAAAGTAAATTCAACTTTTTGTTCTCTTCTTTCTGTGAAGCAAGCGCATCAACTGGGAACAAAATAGGCGAGCCCAAGGATCTCGCTGTTAATAAAAGCTTATTCCCCCGCTGGCTAGCTCATGACCACTCACGCCGCTGACAGCTGATATCGCCATCCACGATGGAAACATAGCAAACGCCCTCTAGTTCTTACTCGCTGTTGTTTGCACTGTTTGTGCTGCTAGCACCGTTAGCTGCACCGTTGCTAGCTGCCACGCTGCTAGCACCGTTAGCTTCTAGCAGCGGGCTCAGTATGTTTGTATTCTTGGCACCATTGCTAGCTTCCATGCTGCTAGCATCGTTAGCTTCTAGCAGCGGGCTCAGTATGTTTGTATTCTTGGCACTATTGATAGCTTCCATGCTACTAGCATCGTTAGCTTCTAGCAGCAGGCTCAGTCTGTTTGTGCTGATAGTACCGTTAGCTGCACCGTTTCTAGCTGCCATGCTGCTAGCACCATTAGCTTCTAGCAGCAGGCTCAGTCCGTTTGTGCTGCGAGCACCGTTAGCTGCACCGTTGCAAGCTGCCATGCTGCTATAACCGTTAACTGCTAACAGCAGGCTCAGTTTGTCATTTTGAGAGCCGTGTAGAGGCGAGAGATATATGCTCTGGATAGAGAACCTTCCAAAATTGTCCAAAGCTAAACTCAAATGAATTAAGATAAAAGAGGGTAAGATAAAGGCCGAACCCCAAACCGGATCTGGCAGCACCAGAGGCTGTGTTTTGAATGTCAGGTGCCTCAGCAAAAGGGGCCGATTTGCACCACTGCCTAGCAGCAGCATTTGCCCTAATTGGGGAAAATAGCCCTGCATCCTCACACCATGAAGCCCTATTGATTTTCTATTTATTCATCCCTCTGTTCCTGAAATACGACGGCCGCAGGGGCGAAGCGGCTAGAATCCCTCGGCTCCTCTGGGGCGGCTGTGTTCTGAGAGGAGGCGATGTTCCCGGTGTGAACAGGCGGCCGCTGAGGATGTTTTTTTATGTCCGTGCGTGTGCTCGGGCTTCATCTGTCTTGCTCTTCATGTCGAGGGCAGTGACTCATGCTTACGGCGAGGGCCAAGAGACAAACAAGGCACGAGCTGGAGACCACCTGCCGGGCTGGAGAGCAGGCCGAAGGGGTAGGGAGGAGCTCGCCCCGACATCCATCTCCGACGCTGATTCATTATCGTCTTTATATGAGCAAAAGGTCGCCGTCTGTGGACTCTGCGGAAAGAGCATGTGATGCATTTGTCCGCCGAGTATCCCCTCAAGGCTCGGCAAACCCTCTCTTCCCTCGCTGCCAGCTCTAAGCACTGTTATTTAGAGTGATGCATTTCCCTCTGCCGTACCGCTGGAGTGGACTCTCCATCACCTCCACCAACACAACCTCATACACACCGACAGGAGGGTGTGAATGCACACGGATGCTAACACAACCAGACGCACTAACGCGAACCCACACACACACACACACTTCTGCCACTAGTGTTTAGCGCAGGAATTGGAGCGGACACGTCCAGTATCCAGGGGCAGCAGACCCTCCGCCGCGGAGCAGACTTTATTTTCGACAAGCCGAGGCCGTCTGGCTCTCAGGTGCTGTGTGCACGCTGAAGCTGTTGCAGGTCACTTATTAGTAAGTAATGCAAATCTCATCAGTACAGAATCGACCACGAACATGTGGAATCAAATCAGACCCTAAAGTATCTTAGTGCGGTAGCAGTGAAAAAACAAACGTGGATATTTGACAATTCTGTGGTGAATCAGTCACAGCCAAGGCCAGCCATCGTCGCCATTGCAGGAAGTAGCATGTCCTTCATGTGGCAATGTGAAAATTAAGGATTTATTAAAGTAATGTAGGCTCTGTTTTAGAACCATTACGGAAATATTTCCCCAATTATTTACGCACGTCTGGGGATTTCTGAATGCAAAGCAGCCGCTAACAACCCTACGCCCCCGTACATGTCCTGGATTCGGACGTGCTGATCACAACCGTTTCTCTACATGCGTTTGGACGTAAGGGGATACAGCCCTCTGTACATATTAAGAGTGTATTTACTTTTCTTAGCATAAAGCTACAACGTGCTTTATGCACACAAACTTAGTCTGAAGTGGAATCCGCGCCTAGCTGTTTAACAGCTGATCCACTGAAGGCGCAGGTAGAAAATCCACGGCCCGCCACTGCATCTACAGCATGGTATCCCGCCTGCTAAGTAAAATATTTTTTATTAATCATATAAGCCATTAAATACTTGACTTGTTTCTATACAGAGCTTGTATAAAGACAACAAAATGGTCTTTGAATATAAGATAGTTATATATAAGAGCTTACCGTTAACTCGTTTTCGGCATTGTGGAGGTTGGTTTCTGGTGGATTTTGCTTGCAACACTTGTCTTTTTTTAGCCTTTGTGCAGGAATATACCAAGTATATATACCAAGTATATACCAAGGTAAGGTATATACCAAGTTTAAGACTGACCACCTTCACCTGAACTTATTACGCCATCAGCTCTGCATCAGCTCAACATGCAGAGAGGAAGCGCCGATGCCTTAAACCTGAATAGCACACTGAAAAACAACAACAAAAAATAAAAGGTGTAGGTCCAAAAAAACAACACAAACATGACATCTTTCATCAGTGTCTCTCGCAGCCTTTTCAACATCGCTGTCAGCTCGTGTTGGTCTCGGCTACGGTTTGCATCCTGGAATAGAAATGGACAGTCACAGGAGGAATTCAGATACGAGTGGAAATTTGGAGCTGAGCATGAAGTCCTGCAGAGAGTGAATGTCTCTGCATTGGTTCCACTCTCTCGCTCTGCTCCCCTGCCCTTCATCCGGCCCTGACGGAGGCTCCTCAGCAGGATCTTCCATCCACACGGACTCATCTGCATTTCAGGGTTTCTGGCAGCCGGTGAGACACTCTGGAGGATCCGATCCTCTTTTGAATGTTTCAGCGGCCCCGGCTCCCATCATTCCTCAGCCAGCGTGGCCAGGGGAGCTAAAGCGCTAAATTGCAATCTGGAGAGCTCACCTCTTTAAAAAAGAAAGAAAAGAAAGCTACTCAAATGTTCTTGCGCAGGCCTGCACACCCCAGTGCATATTTAATCCCTGGGTAATCAGCGTGGGGCGATGGCGCGTGTAGGCAGATTAGACCGACCCGTATTCATCAACGCCTGTCCATTTTGTCGGAGGAGACCACTGACACGTCTAGCATGTCATTTACTCGCCAATGAGATTAAGAAAAAACTATTAAATCCTGTCTATTTCCATTCTATTCTGCCATTATTAAAAGTCTCACTTACACTTGCAGCGGAGCGCTACCTCGTTCTCTTGGACATGTCGGCGGCGCCTCATCCTTCGACGTCAAAAGCTTTCAGTAACGAACCAATAAAAAGTATTCTATAACGGGTTTTTTTTAAAACCTTGAACCAAACCTTGTGGGTTCTGAAAGGGTTTCACAAACCCAAATGGTCAGAAAGTGGAAATAAAGTGCAGCGTAAACATCCTCCAGAGCTGGACCGGACTGGCTCTCCCACAACAACGACGCTATGAATGATGACAGAAGGTCTGTTGTCTCGTTCTCCGTCCTGCAGTGGACCTTATTCATTAGTGTCCTTGGGGCTGCCTGGACTCCACAATGAAAAATAATGAAGACTATTCAAAAAGAGTGCTTCAGCAAAGGAACTGTGCCCTCTTGCCTTTTGTCTGTTCAGACTTACATCATAGACATTTTGGGTACTTCTGTCTGGGTGGTAATTTCTTTTTGTGTTTCAGGTACAGACTGTGACAGAAAACTTACTTTTATGGGGGCATTCAAGTGTCGATGAAATAATGAGTTTTAGGCAAACTTTTGATGAGTTGCAAAAAAGAAATTAGGTTTCCATCAGCTGGTTCGGAGCAAATAAACTTGGCTACAGCGTGGTTTGGTGCTAACGGCTATATGGCGGAAATCCATCAGTATCCAGTGGAAGAAGAAGAAGAAGTAGTAAAGGTTGTAAACCGAAAACCAACCGAGATCCCTTGGCTATCGGAAACATTTACTATAGAAAAAGAGAGAGGTCTACAGGGATTTGTTTTACTTGGAAAAGTTGGAAATGTTCCTTCGTCCTCAGACGAGCATTTGCCTTTTGTGGGGATTTCAGAGAAGATTCTTGTGGCAGAAACAGCTGATCAGTTACCGTAAATGTCGGGTTACAAGCGTCAGTGTCCCCGCTGGAGCAAGCTAGGAGAAGCGCAAGCTAGGAGCAGCGCAAGCTAGGAGCAGCGCAAGCTAGGAGCAGCGCAAGCTAGCGCTGCTGCTGCTGCCGCTGCTGCCCACGTCCCCTCTGCCTAAGTCGGGTGTCGAGCCTGGTCCCGCTACCTTCGGTGGTTTTCAGGGAGCTAGCGGAAGTAACGGAGCGCTACCGAAGTTAGCGGGGAAGTAAGAAGAGCGCTAGCAGGAGCCCCAGCTGGCTACAGCGGGGAGCTAACGGGGACACTGACCGAAAGTAGTTGCGGATTTTAACCCGACTTTTACGGTATGTGAGTGAAATATTTGCAACACCAGAATGTATTTGGCAACGTGGTATCCACTTCCCAAAAAACACCTTTTATGCGATTTTGCCGTTTTCACACCAAACACACATTTTCACTTTCTCTACCCCGTTGAGTTTATCCATGGATACCAAAGCTTTAACAACCAGGGCCAAAATATCCACTATTCATTTCAGTTCAATGTGGTTTTATTGTCGTTAAAGGAAAAATGTAAATAAAAAATGTCGCCAAAGCATCAACAGCAATGGCCACCTAACTGCATTGTGCCTTAATGCGATCAAAATGTGCATAAAATACAAGAATGGAGACACGATGTTGTATCTCGTGGAGTTTTTTGTTTTATGCTAAGTTTACCTTTTAAAATGAGCAGAGTCACATCTCGCAACAAAGAGGCCAAGGACACACAGCCAGCCTTAAGTGTTGTTTTTGTCTTCATCAACAACAACAACACAACCTTGCGCTCTTCCCATCGGCGACATAAATCATCCCGCATTCAAGTTTAAACGAAGCAACGGCGTTATGAATGCATGTGTAGGTGGGTAGTCTGGGTAAAGCTGCAGGTTTTAATTAGAAATAACAGAATAGTAAGTTAGGAAGTCATAAAAAAGACAGCTGTATTGGATATAGATGACATGAGTCACTTCCTCTGTTATCCATTGAATAGAATACAGGTCTTGAATGGGTACTGCTTCTTAACAGCCTTTAGAAAATGCCTGAAGAGGACTTAATACATTAATAAAAGACCATTTTAAACAAAGGTAATAACCATCTTTTGATACTTTTAAATACATAAGCATTTAAAAGGGTTTCTGTAATGTTTTGAACGTGTCAACGTTGTCTAAAAGCCACATGAGTTGAGTATTTTTGTCTTTATTTTATTGTAAAGATCCTTCCAGCAGAGAGAACACGTCCACGACTGATGAAATGACTGACGTTGGTCGGGTAAGCCAACCATGTTGCTATTAAAATGTTTCTGCATTCCGCAAATACGTTGAATCGGAGAAAAGTGAGTTTCATATGTTAATATTTATAGTGTTTCCACAGCTTGTGGTGCTTTTTACATTTAAAAAAATTGCATTTTCAAGGACGAAGTAAGTAAAATAAGTACCATACTTTTGGTTGGACGCAGGACACAAACCTGAGTCCTCGGTTTGACCCCCCATCCTTCCTGGACTCGTTCCCAAGCTGACTCACAAAGACTTTGATTAAACGTGTTAAAATTCAAATGCAATAGTAGAGAGAAGTGATTGACAGGACCGTAAATTAACTGACGGATCGGGCTGTAAAATCCTTCATGAATGGGCGTTCCCAACGGAGAAACCTCCTCGTCAGAGGGAAAGAAGTGTGGAGTGGAACCGCGCGTGTCGTCGGCATCGCCCGATAATTCACTGTCAGCTATTTTTAATGAACCTCGTAAAAACACACATCATAGCCGGCATCTGGTTAAAGAGCCATTTGTCTCTCCGAGAGACTCGGCGGTGCTCTTATACGTCTCTCCCGGAGCCTCCGGAGCCTCCGGGGCCTCCGGGGCCTCCGGGCCCTCTGACCACACGGAATATGCACAAGGCTGCCAAGTTCCTTTAGTCTACTCTTTGTTTCCAAAAATAGAGCCGTCACATTTCTATTTTCAGATGTCGAGGTACTTTTTAAATTTTCATCCAGTAAAAAACAAACCAACATGTTTCACAAATACACAACTCAACCTTGGAGGGGCGTGAACGCTACTCCTCTGAGATTATGGCTGGCGGATGAAGTGCAATATGCGAGAATATGATTAAAAGCAATGCGAGTACGCCGGAGGGGGTCAGAGGTCGTTTCACTCGGCAACTGAATATTCATCAATTTCACCCCTAAACCGAGCAATGATTAATTGAACCTCCGGTGTGATTAAAATAGGAATGAGTTCCTTTTAGAAGCCTTAACTCTCGGGGACGGCACATCCAAACCGAGCGCTTCATGTTTAATGCATGAACCGCTTATTGGTTTATCTCGGTGAGACCACTCTGCCGCTGCCAGGTATTCTCTCCTCGCCGGCCGGCTCCACGGACGTACCGGTTCCAGAGCTCAAGAATTTACCTCCCGCAATAGATCCAAGTTTGTTCAGACTTCTCTCGCTCTCTGGTCTCTTTAGAAGAAGGGGACAGATAATAATCAGGGATGCTAATGAGGGAAACGTTGTTTTTTTGTGCAAGACTCTCCTTCATTGCCCCGGGCGTCGTGGCTCGGCCCCGTTGTGCAGCAGACCAACCCGCGGTTCTGACCCACTTTCCGGCCTCATCAGTCACACCCAGAGTCCCGGAGACTCTGATTCATTTCCACGAAGAATCCCATCTATTCCTCCCGGGGCCGTTATGTCACCGCTACAGACTTACCTGCTCCATCGTGCTGCAAGCAGGCATTTGAATATTTCATTATGGCACGCTAATACTTTAAATATGCCAAAAGGATATGATGAATACAGGTCGCAGGAGAGGCTCCCGTACCCGAGTGTTACCGGCGACCTGACATATCAATGTGTCACAATGCAGCATGTTTTGGTCAAGCAGCAGGAGATATACGGGTTCATTTAGTTGTTTTAAACCTTGAAACCAGCAGGATCGAGTTTGGATTAGTTGGGAGAGTAAAATGGGCCTTGTGCTAATTCTGCCCCCGCCCCACCTCTCCACATTGATTAGCGGATCAGAGGGGTAATTCGACCCTTAAGGAGCTACACTTAGACACCGACTCCCCGGGATCCCCCAGGAATAAGTCAACCATAAACCACCCGTCACCCAGCGGTTAGCCAGCCCCCTGGACCTCGAGGTAATTGAACACTCTTTATTTCCAAGAAGCCGGACAGAAAGAGAGGGCAAAATCCAATTAAACACTTTGTTTGTTGTTTAAAGCGAGGACGCGCTGGTTGAATACTCAGCTGTGTAACTCACTTTCACATCGCTCTCATCCTCCTTTGAGGGAAAGATTTCATTTTTGCTTTAATACAAGCGAAATCTACAGGGACGCGCTATTGAAATATGCTGTAGTTCTTACATCTGTGTTTCTCTTTTAGCTGATGAAATACTTTTTATATATAATGAATTTGAATAGAAGGGCTCTCTTGTTTTGCTTCTCTTTTTTGGGAGGTGAAAGATCTTACCAGTGTGGTTACTGGTCAGCTCCCAGTTTAAACATGGGACTTTGAGTCATTTTCCTTTTTGGCAGCCTTCTGCGATTTATTTCCAATAAGAGAGAAGTGTTTTGCGCTGACATTAGAAACGTCTTTGACGTCACCAGCTATTATTTTCTTCTTATTGTTGAAACTTTTCTCTGCAGGTTATTAAAGACATAAGCGACCGTAATTATGATTGCAGCAGAAAACAGCAGGAGGCAAATCAGTGCGGTACTTGATTTTCCGGTAGGCGGTTTTTCGTTCATTTAAAACTGGGGTGTCCACTTTAGGTAGCGCACGGTGCATGGCCTATGCTAAGCTAACGTTAGCACTCATCCAGCCGAGAGAAAAAAAACACGCTGTAAACAAAAAGAGGCAGCGAAAGCGCCGGGCTTTTTCAAAGACGAAGGATAAATCATTTTTTAAAAGCAAGCGTCATCCATGGAGTCCAACCTGTTTTTGCCAGTGGCTACAAATATGAAGTCATGAATATCACAATCATTCTCCTGCTCCTGACCTCCCACATCTCGGATGATCAGCGATGCCAATGCGCCGCACTGCGCGGCCATTGACGGCGTATTCGGCATCGCCTGTGTTCGCACATCGTGTCTTTTTCGAGTTCACGGCCTCAGGGGCGCTCGCTCCCCTGAAGCCGTGAACTCTCGTTCCATCTTTTAAAAAATGACAGAACGTGACCGGCGGATCATCGAGGCAATAATGTCTGTGTCGATATCCTCTGGTGTTCATTTACTTGACGGACGTGGATTCTAAATATGTCCGATGTTAAGCAACGGGATCGTGGAAGGAGCTGACGCCTGGGGTTCGGTGGTTTTGCTCAAGGACACTTTAACATGACAAATGGCTGCTGATGGATGGATTATTGTTATTTTTTTAAGGGCACCAGACCTGGGTTTTGGTGACTGAGACTTAAAAAGGAAACCGCTTTTCTTCCCAATCAAAGTATCAGATGATTAAAGGGAACGATTCCCTATTGATTTCCCGTTGGAAGCACTCGCAGACATGTTTTGTTTATTGCTATTCTGCAAATCAGCGGAGCACAGCGGGGAGAGAGAGCAATTACAAATGCAAATTCCCAATAAGTGCCTGGAAGGTATGTTGAAAGGTCCTCCGAAGGATATAATTACAGCCTGGCTTGATTGCATTTAAAGGGAGATGAGGAGGAAATATTCCTGAATTATTCAAGCATACACACACACAAAAAACACCCTGTGAGCGAGGAGCAAGAATTAGAATCAGTCAGATGAGATTCTTGGTCTTTCTTCACCCAAGAGATCGACATCACAGGGGACCGAGTACAAAACCTGTTTTGTTTGCTTGCCTGAAGCTCTGCCAGTGATTCCTCTCAAAAAAAACATTTGCCATTCCTCATCAAAATCCTATTTCCACAGTGTGAAAATGATATCTCTTTAATGAAGCCGAGAGTGGAGATTGTGCGAGGCCAGCGAGGCACATTATGCATTTTTTATTACCAGCCTCTGTGACATTAGCTGAGATTAATGTGGAGAGGAGTCATTGATTAAACTGCATTCTAGCTGGTCACCCTGAGCCGCTCTCACTGGAGTGAGAGGAGTGAGACCGAGAGAGAAGCGATGCATTTCTCATCGCAAGGACGTTCCACTTTCCTGTAACCCGAGCCACCCGCCCGACAGATATCAGCCGGCTCCGTATTCTGAGTAGCCTGAAGTAGCCGAATGCGTGCGCTTTTTATTACCGTTATCCACAGCGCTCATAATCAGATTGGTACTGGATTCTAAGCATTTAACTTCACTCAATCAAATCCAAACTTCGCACAGATACTCTTAACACATAGAGCTATGTTATACATTAAAATCAAATATAGCAAATATAGTTACGATAAGAAAATACAACCTTTAATTCAAATTTTTTTGCAAAACATATGTTTTTTTTTCCTTTCCTGTGCACTATCATATACCAATATACTAGTAACACATATATTAACTTAGTATCTATGTTCCCAAGGGTTTTCTGTATATCATACCTTTTTAGATTATTCAAATAGGCCTTTAGTGTGGGTATATAAACCATTTGAATTTTCGGAAAACAGGGCTCGAAAGACGTGAAGGCTATCCGAGATGAGCATGAAGTCACTAGCAGTGCAGCTCCATAGACTGCATACAGGTGGAAATAGTCATCATGGCGTCACCCATTTTTTTGTGAGCTGCCGTTATGAGGCCTCGAGTTCGGCGATGTGGCCGTCGCCATCTTGGATGCAACCGCAACCGCCATCTTGGATGCAACTGGTTATACGGAAGTGACCGTATTTGGAATGCGGAGGAGTGGCGTTGACGCGGCGTCATCTGCTTTATGGTCTATTTGACTCTAAATGGGACCATGATTTACTAAATGAACATGATCGTGCTGTATTGAAGAAGTAGGGTTATTTACTCAGACTGCTAGAAGTCGCCCCCTGCTGGTCAGTAGAGAGAATGCACGTTTTAAGACATTTCCGACACTTGGCAGAACCGGAGAAGCGGCCCTCTTCCAAAAAAGAGGTCAGAGTTAAGTGAGGGAGCATAACGTCATTATTTAAGTTATTGAAGTTATAAAAAATACCTTTTTATACGTGTCTATGTTATACTCCTTAGAGTTTTAACTTCTATTTGGGTTATTTAGAATTTGCTGTATATGTTTACTGTTCTCATTATTTTTCCATTATTAGTGGTTACATCTTTGAATAATCTGCATTAATCCAGCTCTGTCCCTCAGGCTTAGTTTGTGAATTACTGTGGTAGTCATATGCAAAAATTACATTTATATAAAATGCATGTGAAACAGATATTTTTGTACATGTATATGTATTCTGCGGGACTCGAAGCAGAATGTCCGTGTTTCATCCCGTCGGTCTGAGATATCTGCTGGAAAGAGATACCAGAGAGGGGAGACAAAGTAATGTCTGTGTTTTATGCACAACAATCATATTGTGCTCAAAAACATACATAAATCAAGACTTCAGAGCAGCAAGAGTTATGAGTTGCCTGCCGAGTTGTGTAAATCCAAGGCTATAACATTTTAAACACCTCATATTTAAGGCAAAGGGCTGTGATCACTCCTTTGATCCAGAGGAAAGAGTCTTTGACTCTGTCAACCGTGTTGACAGAAGAATCAAAAGGACTGCTTTCAAGGACTTTGACTGCCATGGGGAGATTCAATTACAGTAAATAAATAAAACAACACCTAACCACCTTCCAGTTGTTTTGCAGAGCGGGAGATCGCAGCCTTTAATTCCTGCTCTTCACTAGTGCTCGACAAAAAAAAGGAGCTCGGATGAGGAAGTGGGAGACATTAATCTCCCTGACCCATTTGGAGCGGTGCGTCCGTCTTGCACGTGACCGAGGGAATCCGTGTGACCTTTGGTGCAACGCTCCGAATGCAGATGATGATTCTCAGCGGGGAGCCCGGAGTGTAGGATTAGGGCTGTTTTTCACGACGCTGCGGAGCATCATCAAGACTCCGCTTTGACGCCTCGGGGTGGGAATTAGCTGGAAGAGGGGCAGCGAACTGTGCCGGGGCGTCACGGGGACAGGTGCTCGCTCTCACGGGTAAAAAAAAACAACTCGCTCACACGTTGGATGTGCAGGCCGAGAGGCGCTCAGCATCGCACTTGACCCCAGTTGACCTCTGTTAGTTCAGCAGATGCGTTCAGTAGCTTCCAGTTCTTCTGAGTGCAAACATGTTACCGTAAAAGTTGGGTTACAAGCCGCTACTACCTTCGGTCAGTGGAGCAGGACCAGGCCTGGCTCGACACCTGACTCGGGCAGAGGAGACGCGGGCAGTAGCAGTAGCAGCAGCAGCGGGGAGCTAGTAGCGCTAGCTAGCGCTGCTGCTAGCTTGCTACTGCGGGGACAGCCACCGGAGCTAGAAGCGCCTTGTAACCCGACTTTTACGGTAAGTCTGGGAGGGCTCCCAGTGGGGATCAAACCAATAACCCTGGTGGTGTTAGTGCACTTCCCCCATATATATATATATATATATATATATATATATATATATATATATATATACTGTCGCTTCTTGCCAATCTGTTATCAGCAAAACACAGCATGTCAAGTCTTTACACGGCTCCACAGAATGAATCACGATCAGTTTTCCAATGGGAGGGCCACAACCAGCCAAGACCTCCCAACTGGACATGAGAGCAACTTTTTCCAATTCGATGCTGTGAAATCTGTTTCCCCTCTAATCCTCAACGAGAGGAAGTTTACAGAGCTGGATGCAACAAACCACTTCAGGCAGCAGTTATAAAGACGTGTCTGTAAAACCGTTTATGTATTTATTCACTATGATCTTATCTGTAAAACGTATGCAAGAGTTTATGTAAAAATCTCCTAATATAAAAAAAGGTACCTTGTAGAGTTTTATACCACCGTTATCGAAATGGAGCAATGTTTGCAGGAATGTTCTGCTAGTTTTGAGGCTTCTTTCATGTAGCATGATGTCAAATTAAATGTAAAATAGATGAAAACGCAGGGTGTGCTTTAGGGCGGGGCTATCTTGTGATTGACAGGTCGCTACCACAACGTAATCCGGTCTTCATATTGCGTTTGCAGTATACATGACAGTTAACTGTCACATTTTGGTGAAACATTAAAGAATGTTCTGTTGTAATTAGCTCCGCCCTCTCGCGTCACTTTTTGTTTCCTAAAAAAAAACAAGATGGCGTCGGCCAACTCAGGGATGCATAACCATAGTGGACAAAGCGATGGTGGACGCCGGATTAACAACGTCCACTTCTTATATACAGTTTATGTTTTTTCAATTAAATGTTCTCATCCATTGTTCATTGTCTCCACCCTGTCTAACCAGTAGCATGTTTACATAGGGATCTATGGGAACAGTATCATGTTGACATAGGGATCTATGGGAACCAGTATCATGTTGACATAGGGATCTATGGGAACCAGTATCATGTTGCATAGGGATCTATGGAACCAGTATCATGTTTACATAGGGATCTATGGGAACCAGTATCATGTTTACATAGGGATCTATGGGAACCAGCATCATGTTGACATAGGGATCTATGGGAACCAGTATCATGTTGACATAGGGATATATGGGAACCAGTAGCATGTTGACATAGGGATCTATGGGAACCAGTATCATGTTGACATAGGGATATATGGGAACCAGTAGCATGTTGACATAGGGATATATGGGAACCAGTAGCATGTTGACATAGGGATATATGTATTTTTGATTTCCTATCTATCCTGTATATTCAGCATCCTCCAGAAAGTATTTTGTTTGCCGGTTTCTTGCTTGGACACACAACTTCTACATGAACCGGACTCACAAGAGACTCGTGACATTTACACAAGCGTCTCTCCGGCTCCAGGGCCCCTTGCTCTTCAGATCGGTCCACTCTTCAGGTTTCTCTCTGCAGCGGTCCAGACCTGCGAGCTTAAAGCATGTTATTCACACCTGACATGCGGCACCCAGTGTTCCCACTATGATCGTCCCACATATAAACCAGTTTGCTCCATCCGTCAGTCTCCGAAACAAGAAGAGTTAACAAAATAGAATAAAAGCATTAACAAGCTTTTATCGAGTTCAATATTTTCTGCAGAGTCTTGAGATGAGTGAATATTATCATTAAATAACAAATTGAAGAGATTTATGAAAATATACCACTGAGCTTTTGTCGAGGATAGAGTTGAGACGAACACTAATATATGAATTATGCTGAACACAACATGATTTTGTGTTCTATTCATTCAGTTTCCAATGAGATGTGTATCTATTAATTTGGCCATGAACGCAGCGAACTGCTTTGAAGAAAAGGCGTGTGTGTGTGTGTGTGTGTGTGAGATCATCATTACCTATTACAGGCTGCTACACTTTGTAATAATATACCATACAATTAGCTTTGACTATCATGTGAATAAATATCCATCCATCCATCCATTATCAGCCGCTTATCCGGGGTCGGGTCGCGGTGGCAGCAGGTCCAGCAGGCCGACCCAGGCTTCCCTCTCACCCGCAACACTTTCCAGCTCATTCTGGGGGATCCCGAGGCGTTCCAAGGCCAGCCGGGAGATATAATCCCTCCAGCGTGTCCTCGGTCTTCCCCGGGGTCTCCTACCAGTTGGACGTGCCTGGAAAACCTCTAATGGGAGGCGTCCAGGAGGCATCCTGACTAGATGCCTGAATGTAGAACATTTAAGTACATTAAGACTATTATTACACATTAATAGATGTGAATAAATAGCAGCTGTAAATTACAGAGAACAATGCTATAATTCATCATATTTTTATATATTTTATTTATTTTATCAGCTGCATCAGGACCATTCAAACAGGTTATAAACTGTCACGGTTTAGCGCCACACTTTTCCTTAAGTTATTTCATCCTGTCTGCCTGTCTGTATTCTAACTGTCCTGTCATTTCAGATCCTGCTGCACGCCCCCTTCATCAGCCACTCCCTCCTCGTCAGTCCTCATTCCTTGCACCTGGCCCATCCCTGTCTCACCTGTTGCACATCCCCTCATTAGTCTTCACTACTTAGGTCCCCTCACTTGCACTTGTCCCCTGCCAGATTGTTTTGTGTTCTTGAACCTAGCTCTCCAGCATTCCTTGTGTGTAACCTGTAGTGACCTGTCAAGTAAAAGAATCGTATTCCGTACCTCCACCTTCCTGAGTTGTGCTTTTGGGTCCTTGGATTATCGGGCGTTACAATAAACACTGTTAGCTGTTCTGGTGCAAACGTAATAAATAATAATAACGTAATAAAGAGCCGAGCAAAGAAGAAGAAAGAGAGCGGTAGCGCTCTGTGGGAGGAGGGATCAAATGCATGCCGTTTGAAAGATATTAATATTTCATATCGACAAACAATTAGTAAAAACCTCGTTTTCCCACGTCAGCACAGGTTTGACTTAAATTGGCTTCATGAAAACTAGCGGGACTGAAACTTCCCGGCGCTAATTATGGCGCCGTAAACTGTCAGTTGGAGTTAAACCCCATGAGGACGTGAGCGATAGTGCGAGCATGAACGGCCGACTTATAGAAAGTATGAATGGGGCTTAAAGAGGGAGAGCGACAGGATGACAAACCGACAGATTTCAAAGGAACACACACACACAGTCAATCACACACACACATCACTTCCTTCTTGTCAGCTGTCAATCACAGGCCTAACCCCCGCCTCCTGGATCTGACACAGCCTTGCCAAGCGTCAAATGTGCTTACAAGCTGCCCTGCTTTTCAGCACCCATCATGTCTGCGTATGTCTTGCCGTCTGACACCAGCCCTCCAACCCCCTGAGCTTCTGATTTCTACACGGCACTCGTCTTCACCACACCAACGGCCAAACTCCCCCCTGCCCTCCCGCTCCTCCCTTTGTGACCCGTTATGAATCGCTTATTCGGTCAACCGCTAGCTGAGCTTGAAACTAGATTCTGCTCCAGGGTTACAGCTGCCCATCTGCACCGTTTTGTCATCGGGAGAAGGGCTTCCTGCACCCAGCATGCTGGTCTGAAGCGATGGGTTATCTCTGCCTGCCCTGCAGCGTGGTACTCAACAGGGACCTTGGGATGTTGTGTCGCCCAAAGTTGTGTACGAACCCGTGGTTCATAAAAGAAAGAGAAAAAAGTCCTTTTTGTTTTTGTCTTTTCTTCCGTAATGTCTTTTCGAGATAGTACCCACGCCGAGAGGCACACGAAGCAAAAGGAGAGACTCTTAATAGAATTTGTTTTCGGCAGAAATCCATTCAGCGGCGGCAAGAGGATCCAGAGGTAGAGATTTTAACATCACAAAAGGCCAGTGGATGAAAAAAAGAAGAAGAAAAGACGATGCCAAGCAAAGGAGGTTAAATACAGACACCTGTACAATGAAATGCAGAACAATAGAACGGTCCTGCTTTGAATACTATTTCATTTACGAATGTTACGATTTTGTCGCCACACAAACAGTCGACGGTAGATTTTGGAGACTTTTTAGTGATGTTGAGCCGGACTGCATTATATGTCAAACGTTTTCTATTTATGCACGTGGGTTTTAGCCGCCACAAAACGGACGCCTGGTGGCAGCAGAGTAGACGGCATCCGCCTGTCACTTAAAGCAGCCACTCCCTTAATTATGCATAACCCTAAGTCTTAATATGATTTAATGGAAAATATAAAAATTTACAGATGTCATGAATGAGGACTTCAGCGACAGAGACCAATGCCCATGTTGACCCGGCTGTAAGTAGGTTTATTTCTGCAGTAAAGTTGGGCATCTTAACATGCTGGAGCTGGATATATATATATAATCCTCATTTCTTTTATCAACATTTCTTTTTGCGCTTTCACATTTGTTCTCACTGTTGTGTTTTCTTTGCCAAGTGTTTTTACTGGCATCACATATGACGAGGGTGACAAGGACACCTCGCTGAGGTAAGCAAGAGAAACTCTCCCGAACATTTATTTAATGGGCAGCAGGAAGAAACTGGTAGAGAACCACTCAAGAGAGATATCATCAGTTTCCACAAGGCATGGGAAAAGATGAGGATGGGAAGTGAAACAAAACAAAAGTAGAATTCTAAATTATGGTATAGTTTCACCACTTGACATGTCACTTTGAGCAGCGGCAAAGTAGAGGATTGCAACTAATCTGCTGTCAACGGGCGGACCTTAATGGACACGAATAAGACTAATACTGCTGGATGTTGGGTAAATGTTCAAGTGCTACAATGGTGGAGCTCAGTTTGGATAATGGAGGTTGATTGCTTTTCTGTAAAGCTTTGCATCATGTTCAATAATTTGTGTCGTTAACATCGTTAGCAGTTATCCGCCTTTTACTTAAAGCAGCCACGCCCTTAATTATGCATAACCCTAAGTCTTAATGTACTTAAATGTTCAAGTGCTGCAATGGTGGAGTTCAGGTTGGATAATGTAGATACCGTAAAAGTCGGGTTACAAGCCGCTCCTACCTCCAGTCAGTGTCCCTGCTGTAGCAGGCTAGGAGCAGTGCTAGCTAGCGCTGTTGCTAGCGCTGCTGCTAGCTCCCCGCTGCTGGTGCTGCTACTGCCCGCGTCCCCTCTGCCCAAGTTGGGCGTCGAGCCGGGGCTGGTCCCGCTACCTTCGGTGGTTGTCGGGGAGCTAGCGGAAGTTAGCGGGGAGCTTGTGGAGCGCTAGCAGGAGTGCTAGCTGGCTACAGCGGGGCGCTAATAGGGACACTGACCGAAGGTAGTAGCGGCTTGTAACCCGACTTTTACGATAGATTGCTTTAAAGCATTGCATCACGTTTAAGAATTAGCCAGGTCAACGCGATGTGTGTCGTTAACACTGTTAGCAGTTACTCGCCGGCTTAGCGTCGCCATTTTGAGAGCTGTGTGGAGGCAATGCATAATGCTCTGAAATCCAAACCGAGCACCTTTTTTAAATAATTACATTGCTTTTGATATCAGAGTTCTCCGTTTGCCATTAGGGTTTGGAACTTACCTTTTTATCTTTTGACCAATGGGATTATTGGTCTGGAGCATTACTGCCTCAAGAGAGGGTTGTTATCTAAACCTCCATCAATCCCTCCAGCGACACTCCCACCCTCTCCTGGTGTGGTAACTCAGTGGACGGGAGGGCCTTCGTTCCCTGAAATTACGCCCTAATAACACTTTGAAGCATTAGCATTATTTAACAGAATAATTACAGAGAGCATTGTACAGAGCTGACAGCATAATAGATTCATATTGATTATATTATATTGATGTGTAATGGCTTTGTAGAAATACATTGTGAAAATTGAATGTTGTAATTAAACATGAATTTGCTACGAGACGCAGTGATGTGGAAATAATCGAATGTATGATTAGCTTAACCTACAACACAAGCTCTACACTAACTTATTATTTACCTGTATCTACCTTATTTAATAACCTCTCCAAGGTTTGATAGAATTACAATTCACATTTATGTTTCAGCAGCAATAGTGAGTTGCTTTTCTCCCTGGAACAAATGCAGTATATGTATCTTCCATTGCAGAAATGTCCTTAATCCATTTCTTACAGGTGGACATGAAGTGCATTTATTATATGACTCATTCATATGTGCAGTGCACTTTCCAGTTTTCCAGACAAAAGACTCGCCCTCAATCGGTTGGAGGACAAATTGACAAAGTCGTCTCGGCTCAAAACCCTGTGGACGCATAATACAGTACATGCAGTCAAAACGCACATATACACATTTACATTCACCCACTTGCACTCCAGAGTGAAACACAGGTGCAGGATTACCACACACACACACACACACACACACACACAGTTCATTGATGAGTGAAGGGTGAGCCGATTTGGAAGAAAGGGTCATGGGTCGATGGGTCAGGAGAGATTGCTTCTTAGCTTGACGGTGAGCTGAGATTTTGACTGACAGTCAACACTGCGACCATCTCAAATATCTGAGTCACACTGCAGTACAACCTTTTTATTCTGGGCTCCAAGTTATCCTTCTGTAACTGTATGGAAAGGAACATAAGTTTGAAATATATCACAGAATGTGAAGTTAGATAGAAGGCTCAGAAACAACATTCAGACCTGCATGTAGGAAGATCATTTAAATAAATAGTTAAATACTAAAACTGATTCAATAAGAAGCCTTTTTTGGTGCAGTTTGTTTGGGGTTGTTGTATTTTCAAAAAATCCTGGCGACAGCACTAATTATAAATCATTTTATTATGGTGGCAAATGAAGTCAGTTGATTGCTGAGCAATTTTGCAGCGTGCACAACAAGAAGAAATGGGGTCTTTTCCTCATTTGTGAAAACAATACTTCTTTTATGAACATTATGTGTGGTGAGATGTTCTGTAGTTAGACGGATAATGAAGCAGCTGTGCGATAGCATGCAAGAGGACTTCACTGGAGCAAAAATCTGAATTGGATCAACTCTCATAATCGCATTTGCATTCCCAAAATGAGGCCATGTTTTCTTTATTTTCTTTATTTGACAGCCTTGTGCAAAATCTGGTATTTTCTGTAATACACACTCCATATGTGTGACGTGTTTCGGATGTGAAGGCAATGTTACTAAGGCTGCAGATGCTGTTTCCTTGTCTTGTAGGCTACAGTACAATGGAGAACTTGTGTACTAATCTGTACTACTACTACTACTACTACTACTACTACTACTACTGACTTTTACAGTGGCAACAGACGTTGCTGATAGTGTTAGCAGCATAGCTAGTGTTAGCAGCATGGCTAGTGTTAGCAGCATAGCTAGTGTTAGCAGCATAGCTAGTGTTAGCCACATCACTAGTGTTAGCAGCATAGCTAGTGTTAGCAGCATAGCTAGTGTTAGCATCACAGCTAGTGTTAGCAGCATGGCTAGTATTAGCAGCATAGCTAGTATTAGCAGCCAGAAACAAACAGGTTCCATTTTCATTTTTCGGTTGCTAGCATAAATAGCCAGGTTAGCAACATGGCTACCGCTTGCAGCTTGGCTTACGGTCCAAAGCATGAATCAACCGTGAGAATCCCAATGTGATCTGAACTAGATCCCCGGTCTCAGAGCCATGACAAAGGCCCCACAGATCTTCATACAGAAACCATTTACATTTTGCTGCAGCGACCTTTGAGCGTTCGTAATCTGAAGAAAGCGCGACGTGTGTGAATCCAATCCAAGCACAGATGGTGTCATGTTCGATAGCAATTGTGCAGCTAATATTTACTTCACAATAATACGTTAAAGCAACAAAAGAAAGTTGTGTGTTGCCACTCTAAATTCTTTTTTTTACCTCTACTATTTCAGCATTGTCAGCTGTTTCTCCATGTTTGTTGAGTGACATGATGCGGTGATACCATATGTGTGTGTATGTGTGTTAGAGAGAGAGAGTGTGTGTGTGTGTGTGTGTGTGTGTGTGTGTGAGTGAGTGTGGGTGGCCACAGACGCCATTGGCCCTGACAGCGCTGGAGCACAGCCCAGGCGCGAGCCCCGTTAACCGATGTGTCAGGTGTTGCCGCTATTTTATTTCTACCGTCTTGCCTCGGTTCAGATCAGCAGATAAGTAAAGCAAGTCGTGCCAGACCCGGCATCTTCCCTCTTCCACACTGCTGCTTTCAGCACACCGAACCGGCCGGCTGTCTCCCACCGGCTTATTTTTTGGGGCCTGTCAATAAAGCTCAGAGGAGAAGTAAAAAAATATATATTTATTGCACCAATTGGGCAAGTTTCGGAGTCAACTGCTGTGTAAGAGATTTGAAAACTTCTGTTTTTAATAGAAAGTTTCAAGGACAGTGGTTTTAGCCCAACTTGTATGTGTCTTAATAAAGTCTTCAAGAAGTTTCAATCAGTTTTAGAGCTTTACATGGAACCGCCCTCCTCAAGGTATCCAATGAGCTCGATTTGAATTATGTTTCACCAAACAAAGTGCAGCTTTTGACGCAGTAGAAATGCTATTTCAATCAAGCGTCTTTGGTTTGCATCAAGCACGCTGCACTAAGTTGGTTTTATTCTCACCTTTCAGATAGAAGCTACTCGGTACTTACTCATCCTCTACATCTCACATCACCTGTGGTGTACCGCAAGGTTCAATTTTAGGTCCAATTTTATTTTCCATATAGATGCTCCCACGAGGTCAAATCATCCAACGTCACGATGTCTCTTTCCTTCCTACGCAGACGACACACAGATATAACTTTTCTTGAGACCCGATGACACAATTAAGAAGCTTATTGCTATTATTTTAGTCTTAACCAGATCCACCCTAGGGTTCCCTAAGAACTGGTTAATGCTGTCACCTGTGACATTGCACAACATTTTCTTCAACCCAAAAACATAAGAAGTCATAGTATTTCAGTCCCATTGAAAGCTCTCTGGGTGGCCTGTCTGTTAACATGAAGTTCATTTTAAGATGTTATTGATCACTTTTAAAGCACGTCTGGCCCAAAAATATTTCGAAGAAATGTTGACATTGTTGTTTTTATGCTTTTGCTGCTTTGTTGATCAAATCACTTTGCAAACACTAGTTATTATTAAAATGTTTTGTGAAGACATCAGACTGATTTAAATTCCCAACACGTAGACTACTCACTTTGATATCATTTGAAGTGAGCATCTACAGCCTAATTCACAGGAAACAACACTCCTGTGAGTGAGAATTGATTCAGTGTGCGAGACGTAAACCAGAGGACCGACTTTATTGCTCCACAAAGAAGAATCTACATCCTGTACATCTGTTATTGCGGCAGCGAGCGACTGCAGTCCTGAAACGATCCGTACAACAACATCCTTCACCGGTGGATTGTCGGGATGGACAATTCCAACTCTGTTGTATTGATCCGGCTCCGGTATTGCCTTCTCTTCATTCATAAATGGATGAAAAATCGCGACTGCTTTGCAGCTGGAAGAGTCATGTTTCACACAAAAAAGGTGTAATGGTCACAAACTGCAAATTTGTTTCAACGCCCTCGCACTTTCGTCACAGGCGTGATTGAGGTAATGATTATGAAGAGGTAGTTGGGAGAAACACTGAGGCCACAGTACACTTGAAGGCAAAATTCATTGCCTGACAAATAGTGTTTTAAGTGCTTCAAATATCGGGTTTCAAGCTGGAAATGTGCTGCCATGGTAGCTCAGTTGGCAGTAAAACCATGAATCTACATGTAATGATAGGCACAAATAGTCCAAATGAAATGGCGCCACAGTATGTGACCATCATAGAGTGTGAATTATACCCATTGTTTTTACACAGTTCCCAAATAGTGGGGGCCGAAAGTAATTGATTGATTTTTGTTTTGTTTTCCAGCAGTAAAAACATTTGAGTCGTGATGTTTCTGAGTGTGGCGTGGCCTCAAAAGCGGAAATCCAAAACCTCCTATCTGCAAAATGATCCAGGAAACGTGGGGGAAATATCTGCACTTTGTGTATTTATTTTATTTATTTTTTTTGTATTATGTATATGATATCCTTAACAAATAGCATTCTGCTAGAAAACGACTAGTTTTTATTAATAAAATGTTCAGATGGGAGGTTTTGTTCTTTGGCCACGGAGATATATATATGATAGATATACACACACACACACACACACACACACACAAGCTGGGCTTGATGTGGAAATAAAGGGCAGGTGTGTGTGTGGAGATCAGGTGATCGTTCCTCACGTCAGCCCCAGACTTTCCTTCCTTTCCCAGAGAATGTGTCCTTAAAACACGATCAAGTTTGATTTATGTCTTCATCCTTTATAAGGAAACAAGTCTGGGCGGATAAGAGACACAACTGGAGTTCCCGGGAAAAAATTGAGCTCATAATCAGTCGGCAAACACAGAAACACAAGGCCAAAACACGCTTCTTGCTCTTCCCGACGTGATTACACTGTCAGATTCCTCGACATGAGCTTTCAAAATCCAAAAGCATTGTCTTTTCATCCCGGTGATGCATTTCCAAAGTGCACACGCCGGTGCTCCGGCACACGAGGACTCGCACGAGACTCCAGAGCCGCCCTGGGGAAAAAAACTGGAAAAAAACCGCTGGAATCCACAGACCCCAACAGGCGGCCTCCCTCATTAATCTTTCGCCGCCATGAATACAGAACGCCGACACGGGCGCGCTGACACACGCTCATTTACAGTGCCGCCGTTCTTGTAGATGACTCGATGTCCTGAGAGCCCGTCATTAGATACACAGCTTCATCCCAACACAGCGCTGGGGATGAATAATGATGCGGCGCTCGGCATCGGCTCGGCTTACCTTCAGAGAGCGGGTTAGGGGTAGCCGGCGTTTATCTTGTCACCGGCCCACCCTGCCTTCAACACTGGGAACACGGATTTGCATCCCAGACTATAAACGCTCACCTGACGTTCCTAAACTTCAAAAAGGGAAATTTGCTATACTTTCTACGTGGAGGGACGGTCATTGTTGAGGAGGAAAGACGAGTTCTCCTGCTGCATGATGGGTAAAGCGTTCTGTCTCGATCGTCAGGGGATGCATGTGGTTCACTTTCACGCCGTGGTCTTTAGCTTCTACCTTTTTTAATCCATTTGAACCGTGATAATATAAATCGTTACATCTTGTAGACATTCTTCATTTCATTATTCTTACGTCTATGAGAGTTCAGGTTGTGTGAGGTCAGTGTAGCCCTTTAAGCCCTAGCCCTAACCCCTAATCCTATTTATTGTTCGAGTTGTGTTTAGAGGTTGTACATCAGGATTATATATTATTGTAGCCCTGATTTTTATGTTTAATTTGATACCTAACATGTTTTATTGGGGGGGAGGAATTTATATATGATTTTTTCTTGATTTTCCTGATATAAAAGGGTCCCCCGATTGGGGGACGCCAGGGCTTAACAGGTTTTAACGTCCCAGCCTTGTGAGGAAAGACGAGGACACGATTCTCCTCCTCTTAGACAAGTTAGAGCCAATTAAATGTTAGATGTTCATGACGGAAAACCGTGTATTAAAGAGCCGAACATCCGGCTGTTCGGGGTGTTTTTGGACGACTCCCTGCTGTCAAGATTGCAGCACTTATTACTTGTGATCATCCATCCATCCATTATCAGCCGCTTATCCGGGGTCGGGTCGCGGTGGCAGCAGGTCCAGCAGGCCGACCCAGGCTTCCCTCTCACCCGCAACACTTTCCAGCTCATTCTGGGACCCCGAGGCGTTCCAAGGCCAGCCGGGAGATATAATCCCTCCAGCGTGTCCTCGGTCTTCCCCGGGGTCTCCTGCCAGTACTTGTGATCAAGGAAAATAAATTCCGAGAACGAGAGAAGTTGTTTGGCTAAGTTCCTCCGGAGGCTACACCAAACATCCAACAATTTGTACGCGCTTTCAACCGGTTTTCTCTGCTGAAAATCACGTTGACTGGGCTGGTGTCATCCGGGATTCGTAGCTTAAACTACGAGAAATAATGCGGCGGAATCCGTAGGCGTCCCACAAAATAGTTTTGCACGTGATGCATGGAATCTCACAATGAGGAAGTAATAAGGAGGTGGGCGTGCCCAACGAACGGCGATCTTTCTGTGAGAAACAAGACGTCACCGCTGATTTATTTCTCACATATTGAGTTATTTTAACCCAAACAATGAACCTAGCTTAGTAGTTTTGTTGCCTAAACCTAACGGTTGTTTCATGTGACAACATTTTAGCGTGTAATGAGGAAGTGTGTTGCTGGCTTTCGTGGTAAAAATTAGTAGTAACGTTTTGAGAGATAAGTATGGAAGCCCGTTACCGCCACAAAACAATAAAAAAATGAGATAAAAAGTCATAATTATGAGATAATAAAGTTGAAATTATGAGATAAAAAGTCATAATTATGAGATAGAAAGTTGAAATTATGAGATAAAAAGTCATAACTATGAGATAATAAAGTCGAAATTATGAGATAAAAAGTCATAATTATGAGATAAAAAGTCATAATAATGAGATAGAAAGTCGAAATTGTGAGATAAAAAGTCATAATAATGAGATAAAATCTCATAATTTCGACTTTCTATCTCATTATTATGACTTTATTACGGAAACGGGCTTCAGTTAAGATATGAACCCTTGTACGAGGATTCATTGGGATAAATCTTATGTCTGCTTCTCTTTCTTTCTTTCCCCCCAAAACATATTTGTATGCAGTTAGTGACAGTGTGGGCTCCATGGTAGCTTGACGGAGTAGCAGCTGGGGGGCGGGGCTTAGCAAAGGCTGGCAGACATGAAAGCGGACAGAATTTTTCATTTTGCGGTGGAATATTTCTGAATTAAAACTCTTAACCTAACCTTCTACTCCATTCTTATTCTGTCCAAACTGATCTCACTTCACTTTAAAGGTTGAAACCTCAAGGAGCTTCTCAAAGGGTACACACACACACACACACACACACACACACTGTCTAACCTGGACTCAGTGGAAGCCAGGTTTTGAAGATTTCTTATTTGTATTTCAAGGTTGTGCTCACATTGCTGGAGGGCAAGGTCTTTGTGTCGCCGACGCGGTGGAGCAGAGACCAGCGACCAGCGGCATGAAACGCGGGCCGGCGGTGATGGAAGTCTAAAACAAAACGCCGGGATGATTCCTGACGCCTCCGTAATGAACGAAGGACGTCCGCTACAGACAACTTTCACCGGAAAAGTTTTGCCGCTTAAATTAAAAGTTGAGCCGCGTCATTACCTGGGAGGGATTAAGCGACTTCCAGTTATTAAAATCAGTTTCAATATTTGTCTTTGGAAAATCGTCCCTCTGCAATAATTCCAGTAAAGATCCCATTATCAGATAGATGGATAGATAGATACTTTATTCATCCCCAGGGGGAAATGTGTTAATTTATCCACTAACCACAAACTCTCCGTTAGTTCTTAAGTCGCGTCCGTCCACTTTCCGTTCATCCTTGAGGCGACAGGAAACAGCTGCAGCGGTGGAAGCAATATAGACAAACTTCAGGTTTTTCTCCGCCAAACAGGAAGTAACCAAGAAATGTTTTCGGGGCAGTAAATTCCATTATCTCGTGCAAACAAAACACGGAGCTTTGAGGGCAACTCATTAATGATACTTGTCGAAAAAGCAAATAGGGCTGATACTTTTCAGCTATGCTAACGTTTTTTTTTAATATTGTATAAATAAATCTTCCAGACGCGGTAAACAACATCAATCTTGTGCTCCAAGCAGGTTAAAGAAAATAAAAAAAAATTACCAGAAAATACAGAAACCATCCGAGGCAGTAATAGGAACAATCATTTCTGTATCCAGTGAAACAAAATGAACGCTAAACCGATGGAGGAAAGTCTGTCTGGTGCATCGTCTGGTTTCTTCTGCTTCGGGCGTCCTCGCACGTCATTTTGTAACTTTTAAATGCGGCACAGCTGTTGAGGCCGATAAAAGTCCCCGAGCGTGAAAAGAGGTGATTAAATACGATTGTCGTCTTCATAAGTCTCTCCAACACGAGTTCATCTTCATGCATTGATCCCCGGGGTCGCTTAAAGGAAGGCGTTGAAGACGGGAAGCAGAGGCGTGAGTTAAACATTGAAAAGGGAATAAAAAATAAAAAAGGTTGATTTAAGAGAACGTGTTACTATGACGTTAATATAACGGTAAAGGGCTTTTAAATGGATAAATGGCTATTTCTGTACATTGTTCCAATTCTAAACCATTTCAAAAGCCATTTATTTTCAAGCCCATAGAGATTTGAGGCTATTTTTATTTCAACCAAAATACACATTGAGGTGTTATCATTACTTTGTGCAAAGTGAGCATATGTATCTTTTAATGGCCTCATCTGTGTGCATTGGCACCTCTTTGGTCCTCATGCTCAGAGTTCCCTGGACCAGCTTTTCAAATTCAACATGTTGAATCATCTCCAGACCGTTTCATCTGCCTACTTTGTCACTAAATAACCGGCCACACCTGGCCATCAAACCACTTGTAAGACGATTGTCCAATTGCTTTTGAGCATCTGCATATGAGGGGGTCTGTGTACAACGGTTCAATGCGATAGTTTTGCTCCATCCATTGAATTAAAGGTGAAAGTCGACACGTCAACCACACGTCACATGTTGGCTGCGTCACTTTTAAATCTGTGTAAAGTCGTGTCAAGAGGAAAATGAGAAAAATTGTGTCACACACCAAATACTTATGTCCCTGACTGGAGATGGAATGAAATCACAACATCTGCAGGCGGATTTTGAGGAATAAATGGTTTTGGTTTTGTTTTGTCAGAGGAAACGCTCCGTTAATGAACTCATTTATTGGGTTAGCGAGGCACGCTATTGCACTTTGAAGTGTGAAATAAAGGGGTAATCAATGCTTTTACGACATTTAAAAATAAGTTGTATTCACACGCTTGAATTACATAATGAAGGGTAAAAAGTATAAAAGGTCTTTGACATTCTGTTGCATTGTTAAATATACTCAATGATAATTTGCCAAAGATTGTTTATGGAACGCAATTGAAACGTGACGAACCCTCCAGAAGCCTTTAAACGGGAATAAAAGTCACTGCCTCCCTATTTCCTGCACGTCTTAGTGAGCCACGCGGTCTGCCGGCTGCAGATAGTGGGACTTTCTAATTGTTTCCTCTCAGTTTAATTAGCACAACTTATTGGGATTTCGTGCCGAGGAGAAGAAAACAGACCACAATCAATTAGGAGTGGGTGTAGCGTTGGAGGCCCGAGAAAAGTGACTAAATATTCATTTTTTATATACTTTGCTCAGTCAAACGTGAGCATATTCCTGGACTGCCCGGCTGGATCTGTCAGCCAGAAGCCAGCCAGCGTCACGGCCGCCTTCTCTTTTTTTGACACAGGTCAACCAGAGGTCGCCGGAGCGGCAGCGTTGCCATAGTAGCTCAGTTTTGCGTGATGTGAAACAAACATGGCCACCCCCGGTCATCCATCATCTCTCTAGTGAGGCCCATCCATCATCGCGGAGGCACGCCCGACATCCACTCTGCTCCGGTTCCTCTCGGCTGGCCCGTGATTGGACGGCGTCGGGGAAGAGGCCGTACACGAGCGGCGCGGCGGCGCTTTCACGCTCACGGAGCGGAGAAACACATTGATTTAGAAATGTGCAGAGATGGGACTCGGTCATGTAGTTCACAAGGTTTTCTTTTTACCCGCCTCAGGAGGAGCATCAGGGTGAACCAAAAAATAAATAACATTGCGGCCTCATAGAATGAGAAGTTGGTCTGACTGCAGTGAAAAAACCTTTTAAGCCCATTATCGGACAAAGTTTTCCTTTGACGTTTCCTTCATTTTCTCCACAACCACATCGTTGGTTAACTTCATTTAAAGTTCTACAATACTGCAACCCTTTTGAGAAGACCGGGTTCTTTAGGGCCTGTTCTTTCCAAAAAGGTGTGTTATTAGTATGTGGCACCTTGGCAAGGGTCTGAAAGCACACATTTTGAACATGTCGGAAACCGCTCGAAAAGCATCTTCGGCCAATCTGGCTCGTTATTCATAGTTATGATCAAAATATGTTATAAAAGTGATGTTTTTGAAAATACACATTTTTTTCACAAAAAATTCTGAAAAAAATGCTATAAAATAATAAAGTATTATAACTAATTTGGGGTTCATACGACTACTTGAACTACTTGAACACGGTGAACCTCGAAAAAAAAGACCCTACATAGGGCGAGCGGGGCTTAAAAGGTTAAAAGACTAGATTAGTAGTTCAGGTCATGGCAGGTTCTGGCACTTCTGCGAGACTTTTGAGAATTCCCAGAGACAACGAGTCATAATGGAGAAACGTGCACGAGAAACGTGCACGGCCAAGCAAGGAGAAACTCGAAAAAAAAACACCCACAAATAGTGAGAGCGACTTCATTCTCAGTTCTTTATGCTAACGTGTATTAATGCTGTGGATGTTAAATACAGCCCTTTTGAGTCCTATGTTTGAAAAGAAACACAGCTGACATTTCCTCTGCTGACATCAACGGCTTTTGCTTCTCTTCTTCTTTTTTTTACTTTCAAATATAGTTATTTTTCATCAGAGATGGAAGCAGCATGACTGGACCCGAACCCGTCGAGAGATCCAGATAAGATGCGGCAGCAGATAAGTCTCAGTGAGCCCTTCACACAGGACATAAGAAGAGAAAAGCTTCAATTCCTTCTTTCTTTGAGACCCTGCAGAATAAAATGGCATTTGAAAAACATAGCGATCCGCAACTTTGAGCAGGCTGTGCTGGCAGAGTCGTGTTTGTTATCTGTTGTGAAAAGTGCCTCGGTGAGGAGGCATCCATCTTGAATGTAGCGGTGCTGTGATGTTTAAAGTGACGAGAGGGACGCGGTTCAATGGGGAGATGAGAGGAGAGGGACTGTGTTTGTGATGTGGGGCGCCAATCAATTAAGTGGCGGAGATGCAAATGATTACTCTTACAGAGTGGCAACTTAACAGCAACATAGATTTCTGGCAATTACGTTAATTACTACATTTCATTTACAACGGTTTGCTGCAGACGGAGCATTGTCATCGTGGCTATTCAACTGGAATGGAGCACGCAAGGCGAGGAAAACACCATCAGACCGTTTGATCTTGAACGTTGTGGACGACGGTGAGCACATGCGTCATTGGAGCATCTGCTTCTTCTACACCGCCCTAATTTGTTGATAAATTTGACCTTGACTCTGCAAAGTTAATTTAAAAGGTAGCCTGTGGAGCAGGTGGTTGTTTATTGTGCACGTCGGCATGTTTGTGTGTCCTCCTGCACGCGGGTTGGTGATGTAATACCAAGCGGGAAAGTGCAGTTTTAAAAAGGGAAGCTAATGCAGAAGTGCCTACCTTGCATTCCTCTGGTTGTATAGAAGTCTATGCTTCATGTGTGAAAGCTGTATTCCCTCTCCTGTCCACCAGGGGGTGACTCCTCTGGTTGTATAGAAGTATATGGCAATCAATCAAACAAGTATCATAATTACATCATGGCACCAAATGCCGACAATATAAACATGAAACTATATATATATATATTACCAGTTACAGTTAAAAGCTGAACGTAGCTCAATACATAGCAAAGCGGCCACACCAAGATAAATGTTTAAAATATGTGATTCAAATCTTTCCTCGACAAGAGAGATATGGGAAAGATATGAATAGGCAATAAAGAGGCTTATAAAGATCCTTTCATCAAATACTAATGTAATCCATTTGGGATGGGAACAGAATTGATGATATATCCCAAAAATCTCTGTCGCTCACTATTTAAATCGTATATATAATATGCATCCTGGTACTGAGCTTCAGGAAGTCAAACATCAGCTGCAGGAGTCGGACTGAACCTCAGCTGAGGGTTTAAAGTGGTCATGTGACTTTGGCCCAGACGACATGGGTCTGGACCTGAAACCACAGAAGCTCATGATGTCGTCTCCTCTGATGGACTGAGGAAGACCTCAACGAGAGGAAGAGTAGCTGCTCTGTGGTTTCATCCTCACTCTCATGGTCCTCGACTCCAGAGTCTCTCCTCTCAGCAGCAGTACGTTGTATGGATTATCATTCCTTTATATATATATATATATCATATCTATATGAAGTATATTATATATATAATATTATATGAGGTATATTATATATATATTATTTATATGAAGTATATTATATATATTTTATATGAAGCATATTATATATATATTATTATATGAAGAATATGTTTATATATATAATATTTATATGAAGTGTATAATATATCATATTTAAATTAAGTATATTATATATGTATATCATATTTATATGAAGTGTATTATATATGTATAATATTTATGTGAAGTATATTACATATATATAATATGAAGTATATTATATATATATATATATAATGATATGAAGTATATTATATGTATGTTAATATATATAATATGTATATGAAGGATATCATATTTATATATATAATGAAGTATAATATATATATATATATATCATATATAAATGAAGTATATTATATATGTATATTATATTTATATGAAGTATATTATATATAAATAATATTATATGAAGTATATTATATATATATATAATATTAAATGAAGTGTATTATATATAATATATTAGGTATATTATATATATATACACTTCATATATTATATATATATCATATTTAAATGAAGTATTTTATATATCTATAAAATATGTGTATCAAGTATATTATATGTATGTCTATATATGTCTATATTATATATATATATATATATATATATATATATATATATATATACGCATTTGTTACCTCAAGACTGGACTACTGTAACTCCGTTTTATCAGGCTGCTCCGGTAAATCCCTTGGATCTCTCCAACTGATCCAGAATGCTGCAGCTCGTGTACTAACGAGGACGCGGAAGAGAGATCACATTACTCCTGTACTAGCTGCTCTCCACTGGCTTCCTGTAAGATCGAGAATCATATTTAAAATCCTTCTCCTTACCTACAAAGCCTTAACTGGTGATGCACCATCATATCTTAAGGACCTTATAGTGCCATATTACCCCACGAGAGCATTACGCTCACTGAATGCAGGGCTACTTGTGGTTCGCAGAGTGTTAAAAAGTAGGTTGGGGGCTAGAGCTTTCAGTTATCAAGCTCCTCTTCTGTGGAATCAGCTTCCACTTTCAGTCCGGGGGGCAGACAGTCACCTCTTTTAAGAGTAGACCTAAGACTTTCCTCTTTGATGGCGCTTATAGTTAGGGCTGTTTCAGGCTTATAGTTAGGGCTGGCTCAGGTTTGCCCTGGTCCAGCCCCTAGATATGCTGCCATAGGCCTAGACTGCTGGGGGACATCTTAGGATACACTGAGCTCCTCCTTTTCTTCTCTTCCTCTTTCGCTCCTCCTCTCCTCTTCTTCACCTCTTCTTTCTCTCCTTCTGGATAAATGATTGTCTCTTCAATGCATATTACTAACTCTACTTTCTTTTTCCATGGATTCGTGGCTGCCTGGAACCAGGGGGGAGGACCCCGGTCCTCCCCCCTGGCCCTGCTGATGCAACCATGGCCCTGCTGATGCAACCGGCCTGGAGCCGTCCTGCCAGCTGCCATGGCCCTGCTTTCTCCTCCCACTGGCCCTGGGATGCCCCTCCTCTCTACCTCCTTCTGCTTAATGGGTCGTGGCTATCTGGATCATGGACCATGCCTACTACTCATTATATGAATCATTTCTGTCACATTCATTGAATGTGCTGTAACTCTGTTACGTTATTCATTCTGGTCACATGACATCTATTGCTTCTGTCCATCCGGGGAGAGGGATCCTCCTCTGTTGCTCTCCCTCAGGTTTCTTCCCCTTTTTTTTCCCTGTGAAAGGGTTTTTACTATCTTTATTGGGGGAGTTTTTCCTGATCCGATGTGAGGTCCCGGGACAGGATGTCATGTGTACAGATTGTAAAGCCCTCTGAGGCAAACTTGTATTTGTGATGTTGGGCTATACAAAATAAATTGAATTGAATTGAATATATATTATATATATACATTATTTATATGAAGTGTATATATATTATATATATATACATTATTTATATGAAGTGTATATATATATAATATACTTCAACTGTTCCCAGGTAACATTCTACAGAAAAGGTTACGCATCACATTAAGCAGATGGGATGAAGGTCACCAATCCTCTTGCTCATCATCATTATCATCTTAATTATTATCCCATTATCGTTATCTTCAGCATCATTATCGCTACACCCTCACCCTCGTCACCATCGATCTGATGTCTGCAGTCAAAGCTTGAAGGAACTGTACTTCATATCCTGAGCACCTCCCAACTCATAAATATTTAATGTTTCGTCTAACTCGCTCTCGCCTAATTTGCAGTGAAATATCAAAAATAATAAGAGTTGGTGACGCTTGCAAAGCCTATGTGTTTTTTATTTTAATGCTGCATGGGTGCAACTCGGCTTCACCATGTTTTGGCACAATGCAAAAAAAAAATATATATATATATATATATATATATACATATATATATATATTTGAATATATATAAATATATATTTGAATATATATATAAATATATATAAATATATATGCATATATTAAAATATCTATGTATTACTGTATATATTGAAATATATATTATATAAATAAATATTGATCTGTGTATATATATACGTTGGACTGAGAAAAGAAGCCCTAAAGTCTTTTAATATCCGTTTTGCTCTTCAGGCACCTCCTGTCACCAATATCACGGATGTTCGTAGATGAATGTTAAACACAGAACCTGTGCTAAGCAATTAGTTCCATAACAAACACAGTTATTTGAACCCAGACCATGTTGTTTTCTTTCCTAAAAACTAACCAAGTAGTTGTCTAAACCCTATAAAGTTAAATTGTTTCCACGGTGGCGACACATCATGTACCGTGTTACGTAATCGACACGTTGCAGACAAACAATGAGAAACAGGAACATGTTCGACTCTGTGACCAGTTGGCCTCATGTGGCCTTTTCTCTTGGGGATCCTGAAGATCCTGAAAGGCAATTTACAATTATGATAGTTTTGGCAATCCATTAAAATCAATAATGATGTTCTGCACCAGGACTGGATTGACATCAACGGTTTTAAACAGGAGCTAAAATTGTCTTTTTAGAGCAAAAAATAAAATAATGGTTTTGATTTTACGACAAAGACAAGTTAATTGGAGACGTCTGCCTCAGGTATCTGGGCTGAAAGATAATCAGGGCTTGGACGGTAATGATACCTCTACATCCCCGCCGGGGTCAGCCGATGCACTCGCTTTGAAAATTGCTCATTTGAGACTTATTGTGACTGACAGAACCAAGATTGATCCACCCGACTCCCCGGCAGTGAACTTTAACACCGACGCTGATAGTCCACCTCAGCGTGATGCAAATGTGACGCTTTTCAGGAGGTATCGATCTCCTGGTGACACTGGATTTAATGTGCTTTAGACTGTCAACAACCACGAGGGACGCAGGCCTCCTCTCGCGGTGATTTGATGAACGTTCGTTTGGCTTTAAAAGTGGGAGGAGAAAATCCTGCGGAGGATTTTTCGGGGAACCGACAATTCAATCGCTTACATTTCAATGACATTTAGTTTTATTCGGAGCACGGTTACACTCGTCACACTTGTTCCTCTCTCCACGACACTGATTCTGAAGCATCTCTTTCAGTTTATGTTATTGTCCAAAACCCCAGAGCTCACGAGGAGACGACCCTCGGCAAAAACATGGCTTTTCATGCACTGGTCAATCTTGAGGTTTTGGGCTATTCTGCTCGCGCAACATGTCTTCTTACAGACTTGTGGAAAGAAAACAACAACAAAATATACATTTAATTGTGTGTTTTACTACTTTGCCTATTTGCATCTGTAGATTATTTCCCTAAATTCACTAAAAGTCAGCATTAGATAATGCCTCATTTATCAGAAAACCTATTAATTGTCTGAATGTGACCCAACTGGGGAAGTTTCATGGCTCATTAGTTAAAAAAATTTACTTTTTTTTTTATCGTCATATGCACAGATAACAGACAGCTACTCCATACAATGAAAAGCTTGTTTATGCTAGGTCCTCCTTACACAATACACTTAAGAATACAAAAAACATAGTAATAAATGCTAATAGTATAAGAAAGTATATAAAATAAGGCACAAAAATATTGATTGCACAATCAGTTTCACTGAGTGTATAAAGTGCGCTATGCATTGCTACAAATATATCAATATTATATATTTACCTGTCTTGCAAAACACTGTGTGGAATCCTACAACACTTACATTTTAAAAAGAGACAGAAATCTCCACTTTGGAAGCACAGACACACACCAAACTCTGCCGTTCCATCCTGCCGCTACCTGAAGGCTTCATGCATCATTCAGAGGGACGGAAAGCGGTTCCAAGGTGCTGTCTATTGCTTCATCACCTGGGGTTTATCTCTTTTGTCTCCTCACTCTACGACCTGAAAAGGCAACACCGCCCTGTAACTATACGCCTCTGATTTCCACACACCTTTCCTTTTATGTTTTTAATTATTTATATAGGATTGTTAAAAGGACAGTGACTCATAAAAAGCATTTAGTTATGATCAGGCGTGTCGAGTCTTTCATAAGGTCAGCGTTAGCACTGTCGCTAATGCCATTTATTGAACTGGTGCATTACTATTGCCGATAAATGTATAAATGTCAATGTATGTATAAATGTCAAAGTCGGTTTTGTTACGCCGTCTCCGTCTCCAGCCTGTTCATTTAAAAAGCATCCCTGAGGTCTTCCTACTTCATCAACAGAAAATCCAATGATAAATAATTTCACGGTGCTCCACTGTGTGACTGACAGGTGATTTAAAAAAGAAAATATGAATATGAATTAAAATTGGGAAAAGGGATTGCTTGTATTACTGAACTCACCAAGAGTTATTTTTAGCATCTCTGGCACATTGACTGTATGGTTTTATCTCAGTGATGTCATTAACCAATCAGACCCTGCTAAACCCACTGTACTCTGACCAGAAAGCAAATGGCCGACAGCGTTATTGACCAGCTGGTGTTGAAAGATGAACAATATGTATTATTTAGGGAGATTCATGAGCAGAAATGGATTGTAATATTAGTGTATAACCACCTGAAACTAAGAATCGTGTTTTCGTTAGCTTGAAATAATATATTCATATGTACACAGGTAGCGGGTAGCCATGTTGCTCCGCCGTGTTTCTACGGTAGCTCAGAAAGGACAAACCAAACTGCAGAAATGGACTATAATATTAGTGTATAATCACCTGAAACTTAAGAATCGTGTTTTTGTTAGCTTGAAATAATATAATCATATCTACATAGGTTGCCATGTTTTTCTACGGTAGCTCAGAAAGGACAAACCAAACACTGGCTTTGGAGAGAGACTTTCACATCTGTATGTTCCCTGAAGGCCACCGTAGTTCTCCGACACACGTGTGCTGTAATGTGAGCCTTAACACAGCTCAAGGGACACATTTCTTTTCTCAGGAGCTGGAGAAAAGAACATTGGACTTTTATCCATCAGGTGGACAGAAACATGCTCCAAATCAATGCTAATGTTGCTCTGTGTCTGGTGGAGCTCCTGTAATTGCTTTCTAACATGTTAGCATAAAGTGTTAAGGCTGTTTGTCTCCCCAGCTGATTGGAATAAATGCAGCTCCAGGATAAACATGTTCATTCATTACCACGGTAAAGATATACGGAGACAGGATTTATTCATAGCCTCTATGAGTTAGCAGCGGGAGCTTGTGTTGTTGTTGGACCAGCTCTGGTGTGTGTAGCTGCAGCAGGTCCACAAATGCACCATTTTGTTCGTTGAGGGGGTATTTACTGGCGGATTTTATATATCTCAGAACAAAACCTTAAAATCTCTTAAGCTCGTGTTAACCGCGGACTTCATTTCGGGCATCGGACCAAATCCCCATGAAAGAAAAAACACCCGTTGATTTCTAGACGAGAGAACCGGAGGAATTCACAGGTTTTAGGACTCATTCCTGCAGCAGGCATGTTCTCATTTCGTCAGATGAAGTCAGAAAAGGCTGAGAACCAAGATAACCAACATCTACTTTTCTCTCTTCCTCCTGCTTTGTCTTCGTCTTCCTCACTCTGCCTGTACACAGCCGTTCAAAGAGTTTGCTTTGTTCCAGCTCATTATATATTCATGTGCAAATGCCTCTCTCTCACTGAGCAAGTTAATGCGAATCTACATTATTTATCCCCGAGCTTAATGAACAGTCCTCGCCTTCCCAAATCACTGGTATGTTACACATCCCAAAGTGTCAGCGCAGGCTGGGTTGTCAACGTAATTACATCATGTGATTTTTCTGGCCTCGCTTCAAGCTTCCGTTCAACGCTTTGGTTTCTGCTCGTCTTCTCCTTCTGTCAATGCATCAACCGGCAACTTTTTAATATTGCCTGCACTATGGTGGCAGCAACGAACGCTGTATCTGAAGTTGCCCGCTTGCACGTGGCCTACGGATTTATTTATTTATAGCACCTCCCGAAACCAACAGTTGCTGCTGCAGGCGGGTGCTAAAACAAACCGCATGCTGGGTAGTGATTGTTGACCGGCGTGCTAATCAGAGGTAAAACTGAATCTCAGCAGATTAAAGCCGGCAGCGGCCTCGACGCGCCGTCGCCCCGGCATGATGATTACACTACATTAAGAGGAAATTACCTCTTTTTTTCTGCTGGAGGCCGGATCATTCATTCACAGGCGTAGCATGCCCATCGCCGGCCCCCGTCGTAAATTAGTCGGCACCTTTCAGCAGGAAGAAACGTGGGGAGGATTACGGAGATCAATCTTTTAGCCGGGCAGTTAAAATCATTATTTGGCTTCCTTTAGGACACAGGTTGCGGCCAAGGAGTGACAAATCGTCCCCACGCTGTTATAAACATCCCTATTCATGGACACCCCGGGGTGCGCTGGCTTTGTGTCCCTCCGTGTGGAGACGACCAGACTGGCAGACGGGAGGAGAGGATGCAGAGTTAGTGGGGTTATTAAGGCTGCGGGGCCGCCACAGTTATTCAAACCGAGCCACCGTAACAAGCCCACAGTAGCTTTCATAACCAAAGATTCGCAGCGTGCTTCAGAAAAGAAAAACAACAGCCAGATCCCCACAGAATCTATTATTTTGACTCCCTCTTCTCCATCAAGGTTGGGAACCGAGCTGAAAGAAGAAGAAGTCGAATCCCTCCTGCAGGCGTGGTATCCATGCAAAGTGTCGGCTTTGTGCATCAAATCCCTCCAAAAATAATCACAAATTGGCTTATTTTTATGGACGTAAAAAAATGCCCTTCTCATGCTGCGACTTACATCTAATATACGGAGGAATTTGCATACAACAACAACAACAAAACCGAGTTTCCACGCTGACATGCTTCAGACCCACAGCATCACCACTCGACCGCATCATCTGCTGCTAATCCAGTTAATCTTCCCATTGGCGACTGTTCCAGGACGGCTGTTTCCCTGTTATTTTAGGAGAACGATTACGCATTGTGGAATTAACAATGGCTTAACCTCTTCACAAGATTTCTCTACATCCTGCCTGCAGAAAGCTCGGAGAAGAAAAAGAAAAAAAAATCAATGGGGAGCTCTGCTGCTCGCGCTTCCTGCGGAAAAACACAATGTGAACCAAGATGTTCGCACCAATTACTAGATATCATTCATTGCATAAATGATACTGTGAGAAAAGGGACTTGCTTCCTCTATTGTGGACGCTTGGATTCCTGTTCGGCCTTGCAGAGAGATGGTGGGAACTACCTGGAAGATAATACCACCTCTTACCTGCCCTGTGAGATTTTAATGAGGAAGAAGGTTGCTGTAAAAAAATAATCACTTTTTAATTACCGGTAGGCCCCATTTCCTCTTGTGAAGTCCAGTAATGGCTGAGTCCAGCAAATAAATGTCATGCTGGACTAAAAGAAGCAGAAGCCACATTTACTCCTCGGACTGAAAAATGACCAGCAACCTTGAATATTTTGCACAAAGCCCAACGTCGTCAATTCAAACTACTGAATGGGAGCCGGTCCAAACTGGAAAAGCTTGTGTGTATAAAAACCAACATGATGACTCGCACTGTATGGTGACTCCAACTGTCAGAAGAGTTAATGTAATCATTTTTTAAGTAATTCACCTTTTTAAATTCCTGTAATCGTCTAAATGTTTGAACTTTGCGGCAATTAGGCACAATTTCCACACAAAAAAAACAAAAAACGCTGCAAATTCTTCAGCATTTTGTGTAGAACATGTGCAGCCAGCTGAACAACATGCACAGTGTAAATGTTAGTTCTTCCACAAATACAGCTGTGGAGAGCGACAAGGTTGACCCGCCCTTCTTGTCAATGCTGTATTTGATTAGCTGTAAATGTTCGGTGCGTTAGCATCGACTTTTCAAGTATTTTTTGTATCTGTTTTAGATTTATTTGTGTTCGCCGTTGTTGTGAAGTGCTTTCACTTTGTACGTCTGTATTTTTTCATGAATACCGTAAAAGTCGGGTTACACGCCGCTACTACCTTCGGTCAGTGTCCCCGTTTGTTCCCCGCTGTAGCCAGCTGGCGCTCATGCTAGTTCCCCTGCTAACTTCCGAACCACCGAAGGTAGCGGGACCAGCCCAGGCTCGACACCCGACTCAGGCAGAGGGGACGCGAGCAGTGGCAGCAGCAGCAGCGCTAGCTAGCAGCAGCAGCGCTGCTCCTAGCTTGCGCTGCTCCTAGCTTGCTACAGCGGTACTTTTACGGTACCTTTTTTGTCATGAAAACGTCAGTTTCCGCATTCCGATTAAAGCCATCAACCGATCTCAATGTGCGGATCGGACGCATTCCAAACATAAACTGCAGTGCACAACAACATGGATGCGCACAAAATAGTAGGCTATGAAACCATTGACCTCCGGCAGACTTCCAGACTCTGCTCTGGGTCCCTCAGATCCTGGTAGTCGGACTCGGGCCTACGCAAATCTATTTTAACCTTTTTATTGAAAAAGTCATACATTTCACATTTTATTTATTTAAAAAAGGGCTTTTACCTGTTTAAAGATAATACGCTGTAAGATATTGGCAGCCGTGCTGTTGTGGGCAAGGGCAAATGTAAAAGTTATACCTATGTATAACAGGTAATGCTTCCCTATGTAAGGATGATGTACAAGGATAACCCACCATTTTTAAGCTAAGAACAAATTGGAAAATGTTTTTAACACCAAGACATATTGGTCTCACACATTTATGATTCACACTGATTTAATAATAATAATAATTGTATTTCTAAACCACATTTCACAGACAAAATAGGTCACAAAGTGCTGTATAGTTAAAAAAAAAAAACACAGTAAAAACACATTAAAAGCTGGAGGAGTAAAAAAAGACAATAAAACAAATAGTGAAAATAAATAAATAAAAACATAAATATTTATAATAATAATATTTATTTATATTTAAGTCTCTGTTTCAGCAATATATATATATATATATATATATATATATATATATATATAAAGTCCTATTGATCATCCATAATCATGTATCCAATAAGCCTCATTCCAGCTCAGGTTTAAAACACTATTGAGGCGACTCCTCTGGGATTCAGTTACTTCCACCTTTCTCCAGGTGCGAACAAGATGCTGATGGGACACAACATGTCAGGATGGAATTCTGGGCCCTGTTTCTCGTACCTGGCTAAACAAAGTCAAGTAAATGTCCTAATCTCCATCTTAAATTAGCGAGATGGTTGACATCAGGCTGTCTGTGTTTCTTTACGGCTGATCCGCGCTGGAACGTCTCGTTAATTCTAGCCAGACGTCAGTCATCTGGATAAATGCGCCGCTCCTCTTCAGAAGGATAATAATGGAGCACTGACACCACCATGTTCTAACAGTACAATGGCAAATAAACTCAGAGGAACCTCTTTTTATTTCTCTACTGAGAAGCAGGAGATGATCATGAAGGCATATGAGGAAGTCAATACCGTAGTCATTCACAGCAAACGCGTTGCGAATATTCCAACGTTTTTGCAACATTGTTGCCTTGAACGCAACTTTAACAGCGCCGCTGCGAGACATAAGCGTCGCAAATATATCAGACAAGTTAAATGCGTCAGTGCTGGGAAAATGTATCGGCTAATTTGAAGTGCTTCATCACCCAAATCAATCAGATTATATTTACGAATAAGTATATACTTATGAGGATATATGTACTGTATGCACGTATGAATCATGTATTATATATGTGTATATGAGTTTGAATATGTGTATGGGCGGATCAGTATGTATGTTTTATTCATAATCAGAAATTCAATCAATTGAAGCAGTAAAAATAAATTGTGTGTGATTCTCTGTATTCTCATCACGATCACCTTAATCATGTTCTACAATAATGATATGTATGGTGTACTAATAACACTGTCATATAATTATGATGCTTTCATCACATCCATAAGTTTCTTAAGAGCTAAATAAACTTAAGAACAGCGGCATGCAGCGGCTGACAGTCTGTGTCTGAGACGATCAGCTGCGCCTGTGGTGATCAATGTCCACGGCTCGAGAAGCTCTCTAAATAAATTATTCCTTGCCGGCAAAATCTATATATCGCCGCGTACAGGAAGTCATGATGATGTAAAGGATGGATCCTGTGATCTGGAAGAACTCTCTCCCTATAAAACTAATATAACTAATATCGCTCCATCAATGAGGAAGGGAGCTGCCTTCTTTGTCCGGTGGGAGTGTCCAGCTTATCCAGTGAATTTCAGTAAACCTGCCCGGGAGCAGGTTTAAATTTTTGGATGTGTTGCTATGGTGATTTATTTAAGCTTGCTTCGAGAAACTGAGAACGCCTGACCTACGTCATCTTATCCTGACAATTAGCCGCTAACTCAGTAAGCCAGGTACAAGAAACAGGGCCCTGTTTGGAACCAGAAGCAATAGTTGCCTCCCAGAGATGGATCCCATCCCCGACACGCCCGCGGTCTAATAACGTATCGATGGATCGTTGAAGCGCGGAGCTGAACGTCTTCAGATGTTCATCTCTGGGCATCTCTGCACGTTCAGAGCCAACGGAGACCCGGCGGAGACGCTGTGATCAATATCACGCTGGTGTCTCAGCAGGAGGAGAGCTGATGAGGCCAGTTTGTGTCGGCTGCTTCCTGCATGGCAAGTAATGTGTGTGTGTGTGTGTGTGTACACATGTACACACAAGGCCAGCAGATTGTGTGTGTGTGTATATATATATATACATATATATGTGTATGCATATATGTATATATATATTTATATAAATATATACACATATATTAATATATATATAGGTATGCATATATATATATATATATATATATATATATATATATATATATATATATATATATAGGTATGTATATATATATATATATATATATATATATATATAACACATGTACACACAAGGCCAGCAGATTACTTGCTATGCAGGAAGCAGATATACATATATATACATATGTATACATACATATATTAATATATATATATAATAATATATAATATACATATATATATTTCTATTAATATATGTATGTATATATATATACATACATACATATATTAATAAAAATATATATACATAAATATATATATATATATATACATACCCTCACCTAAAGGATTATTAGGAACACCATATTAATACTGTGTTTGACCCCCTTTCGCCTTCAGAACTGCCTTAATCCCCCCCGTGAACAAAAAATTAAAATGTCTCTGTTACTACGACATAAATCCATTTAATTTAGGGTTAAGAAACCAACATTACTCTATCAAAGATCAAACTTAAAACAGATGAAAATAACAAAGACAAAGATTAAACACACGTTATCATATTAACTTTGTTCAAAGCTTTTTTGTCACAGTTGAGAAGGACATAACTCTAAGAACATGCATGTGGTCTGGGGCAGTGGTTCAACTGATCTGGCTGCAGGACCCACCATCACCCTGAATGACAAGCCGCGACCAAAGCGAGGAACATTTTCAACTTCTCAATTTGATTTAATGAAAATATGGCACCGTTTGAACCTGAGATAGTATCACAGTATGCCAAACAGAAATATTCCCTTTCACACTCAATTAAAAACCCAAAAGTGCTTCTTAAGGATACAAGGTAATACAACACACATAATAATGTTATAACTTCAGCCTTTTTGAACATAACAAAAAAAAAGGTTGGGAATGAAGCAAACTATCACAAATAGTCCGATGTGTAAACTCACGCAAGTAAAGTGCGTTGTGAACGCAGCATTGAGGAGTGTGTGAATATTCAATTCCATTCAGTTTATTTTATATAGCCCAAAATCACAAATTAAAATGTGCAATCTGTACAAAGAACATCCTGTCCCGGGACCTCACATCAGATCAGGAAAAACTCCCCAAATAAAGATAGTAAAAACCATTTCACAGGGAAAACAGGAAGAACCCTTCATAGAGCAACAGAGGAGGACCCCTCTCCAGGATGGACAGAAGAATAGATGTCATGTGACCAGAATGAACAACGTAACACAGTTACAACACGTGACATCAATATGACTGAAATTGAATAAATTGCACTCTGCCGCATTAAAAAATCCCTTCAAAATAAAAGCACAAGATTTTTTATTTTTTTTGCCCATGTAAAATGACTGTCCTGACGGACTGAAAACGGGTCCGCGAATGACTGAAAACGGGTCCGCGATTTCATGGCTTTCAAGCCGTCGCGCCTTGAGTTCGACACCAGTGGTCTAAAGTATTTGCAAAATCAATAAAAAGATTAAAAAATAAAAATAAAAAAAACCCACAAACTTCGATATGAACGCAAGAGCCGCATGAAACCAGGCAAAGAGCCGCATGCGGCTCGGGAGCCGCGGGTTGGCCAGGCCTGCTCTATTGGGTTGAGATCTGGTGACTGTGGGGGCCATTTTAGTACAGTGAACTCATTGTCATGTTCAAGAAACTAATTAGAAATGATTGGAGCTTTGTGACACGGTGCATTATCCTGCTGGAAGTAGCCATCAGAGGATGGGTACATGCTGGCCATAAAGGGATGGACATGGTCAGAAACAATGCTCAGGTAGGCCGTGGCATTTAAACGATGCCCAATTGGCACTAAGGGGCCTAAAGTGTGCCAAGAAAACATCCCCCACACCATTACAACACCAGCCTGCACAATGGTAACAAGGCATGATGGATCCATGTTCTCATTCTGTTTACGCCAAATTCTGACTCTACCATCTGAATGTCTCAACAGAAACCGAGACTCATCAGACCAGGCAACATTTTTCCAGTCTTCAACTGTCCAATTTTGGTGAGCTCTTGCAAATTGTAGCCTCTTGTTCCTATTTGTAGTGGAGATGAGTGGTACCCGGTGGGGTCTTCTGCTGTTGTAGCCCATCCGCCTCAAGGTTGTGCGCGTTGTGGCTTCACAAATGCTTTGCTGCACACCTCGGTTGTAACGAGTGGTGATTTGAGTCAAAGTTGCTCTTCTATCAGCTTGAATCAGTCGGCCCATTCTCCTCTGACCTCTAGCATCAACAAGGCATTTTCGCCCACAGGACTGCCGCATACTGCATGTTTTTCCCTTTTCACACCATTCTTTGTAAACCCTAGAAATGGTTGTGCGTGAAAATCCCAGTAACTGAGCAGATTGTGAAATACTCAGACCGGCCCGTCTGGCACCAACAACCATGCCACGCTCAAAATTGCTTAAATCACCTTTCTTTCCCATTCTGACATTCAGTTTGGAGTTCAGGAGATTGTCTTGACCAGGACCACACCCCCAAATGCTTTGAAGCAACTGCCATGTGATTGGTTGATTAGATAATTGCATTAATGAGAAATTGAACAGGTGTTCCTAATAATCCTTTAGGTTAGTGTATTTATATAACACTATTTTTTAATATAAAAATATATATATTTGTTATATATAAATATGTATTATATTATTCATGAATATATATACATATAAATATATATATGTATAAAAAAAACATCTGTACGTTTTACATATTGTGTTTTGGACTTTTGGAATAATGCACTTTAAATATTAATTCAGAAATATACTTGTCAACCTTTTTTTATGAAACTGTTTAATTAAGAATGATTGAGAACGAGGGTCCATCCCTCAATGTGTTCCTGAGAAGTAAGTAGCGGTTGAATGAATGAACTATATATAAATATAATATCCATTCTCTGTCAGGGAAATGAAACGCAGCATCAAAAGGTCAAAGAAACACCAGCATACGCATACTAATATCTAGTATACTTCTAACCAGGACCATGCATGAATAATGCAACTACGAGGACACTTAAGAGAAGAAGCTGAGTTAAAGGGAGCATTAATGTAATCCTTTGTTTTTGTAGTTTAAGTAACCTCTCGCCCTTTGACTCAAACCCTCATCATGGAGGCGGAGAGCCCTAAAAGGTTGCCATTGGACCTGGAAACTCTCATTTCAATAAGCAGGGCGAACAGATACGGTGCGGATTCTTAAAATAATCTAAACATCCTTCCTTGTTTACTTCCGGCGGTGGAACGCGGAGGCGCATGGCGGTGTGACAGCCGCCCAGGGGACCGCCTTGTGTTTTATGCATTCACACAAACCTGTTGCCGGCCCTTTACAGCCGCCTCCTGCATTATGAATGTGGAGCGCAGCCGAGGGAATAACAGCAACCACAACAACGGGAGCAGCCGCCACCATCAACAACACGCCGCCATATATTATGAATGTGCCAAATGAAGATCATCCACTATGCAGATCTTTTAACATTTATGACCCATGTTTCATGTTTTTATGGAAATGAACATGTAAATATCAGCATGCCGTACTAATTTGGGGCCCAACCAAAGGAAATATTGGTCGACTGACATTTTTGGGAACTTTTCTTTGATTGGGGGAAAAAGACAAATCTGCACATTCTCTCTAGATGACCTCCAATGGGCCACAGTGCACTCGGCCTGGTGGCCCGACTGAATATACAGAAACTTTCAGAAGCTATTTGCAGCGTATGCAATATTTGTTTTACCTAGTTATTATATTTTGTATATAATATTATAGACACGTGGGAACAACAAAGCTGTCACAGGACCTGCAGTTCTATTTCAAACGTAATGATGACACTTTTCATTCGGTTCAATCAGGATCATTGAGTGTGAACGTATCTGAATTGGCATATTTCAAATCTATACCAAGTAGGCCGGGTGACTTAAAAAAATAACTCTTCTGTCCTCAAAATGAATATATATATAAATATATATATTTATATATATATACGGTATATACGGTATATATATATACCGTGTATCAAACTAAACCCGCAGCAGCGGTAGAGACATCCCACAGAGAGTAAGGACATTGTTTCAGGATCCACTAAAAACACACAGAGGCGTTGGGCTGCTCGGTTGCCGGGGCTGGAGCGGCTATTTCTGGAGCGGCTCCTATGAATCATCAGTGGCTGTTTGGAGGTCTGAGGCGTCAGGATGTGTCACTCCGCTAATTGTCACTCTGACTTATCCTGAGCCCTCTCCAGCCCCCGAGCCCTCTCCTGACCCCAGATCAGGCGGCGACCAAACCAAGCAGAGAGAGAGACGCGTTTACACTTTTACACACCTCAGGGAGGGAGGATGAGGCTTTGCTCTCCGGAGGGTTTCCTGCAACGCCTTTGATGCTTTCCTCGACACGGAAACCAGTTTTCTTTCAACGTGCAGGTCAGATTTTAAGTTGTTTTAAGTTCGGAAACACACTCGAAAGCAATCATCCTGTTTTGGTAATCTCACTAAGTGTGAATGCACGATGAGGAGATTCCTTCCCCGAGTGTCATTACACAAACTCTCTATAGCTGCAGCCTCCGGTCATGTGGACCAAACAGGTTCTTCACTCCTAGATCCAATCAAAATGTCTCATCAATCGACATGACTTCTTGCGAAGAGGGTTGATCATAGTGAGTAAAGTCCCTCTCCCCTGGTGTGTGTTGTCCCTCTCCCCTGGTGTGTGTTGTCCCTCTCCCCTGGTGTGTGTTGTCCCTCTCCCCTGGTGTGTGTTGTAATCCAAGCTTTCTTAATTGTGTTGACATAGCCGGGCCGGCCGCGTGTGCACGTTAGTGCACGTGAGCGTGCCCCACTGGCTATCTCATGGCAAGCCGCCCTCAGTTTACCACTATTAGCTGTTGATAGCACTGTTAGCTCTGTCTGCACTGTTAGCTCTGTCTGCACTGTTAGCGTTGTCTGCACTGTTAGCTGTTGTGTGCACTGTTAGTCTGTCTGCACTGTTAAATGTTGTTTGCACTGTTAGCTGTTGTGTGCACTGTTAGCTGTTGTGTGCACTGTTAGCTCTGTCTGCACTGTTAGCGTTGTGTGCACTGTTAGATGTTGTGTGCACTGTTAGCTCTGTCTGCACTGTTAGCTGTTGTGTGCACTGCTAGCTGTTGTGTGCACTGTTAGTCTGTCTGCACTGTTAAATGTTGTTTGCACTGTTAGCTGTTGTGTGCACTGTTAGCTGTTGTGTGCACTGTTAGCTCTGTCTGCACTGTTGGCCTCCAGCAGTTGACTCAGGCATTGCCATGTTGCGAGTGGTGTGGAGGTATTGGAAATGCTTATTTAGCAGCTGTAAAGTGTGTTTATCCAGTTAAACCAACAGTTAGATCAGAGTCATGGATTACTGCTGCGATGCCACTGGTGGTTGAACCATTGATCAGAGCTGCGATTGTGTTTCAATGAAATATGAATGAACCCTGCCGTCTAACTATATCCCAAAATACTCATGTAGGAAAACAAACAAAAAAGTTTTTCCAATCATGAAAATTAAGTGTTAGATTATTGATGCAATTACCTGTACAGTAAAAACAATAAAATATATAATACATGTTACGTTTAGCACTGTGTGGACAGTTCCTCCACTTCTAACGCACGCCTCGTGTTATAAAGGTCACACATCCCAGCTTTAGTTCACTTCTGTCAAGGGTCTTTTTCCCGCACTTCATCTTTGCTGCTCAATACAGATCTTATCTTGGTTCATCCTAAACCCTTCGCTACAGAGCAAGTAGCAACTCATCAGATACTTATAAAAAAAAGTGCACCATCCGCTTTTGATATAAAGTTAAAATACATATTGGTCCACTCGGAGCACCAAACCCACACTGGAGTGCAGTTCCCGAGTGAATGTGGGGGAGCGTCTACTGGGAAGGAGCAGGATTAGGAATATATGAACTCTATCTCTCAAAGCCCAAATATTTCAGCCCTGTAACCGTCATCAAACTCAACTTTCTCTCAACGTCTGCACCACTGGCATCCCCCGATATGATTTATGAAACTAGATGTAATGAGCAACCGTGAGCAACAAAGCCCGACTCGCTTTGTGTCGTCCGGTGAGGAAAAATAAACGTTGACTTCAACAGGTTGTACAAATGAAAGCATTTTAATGTACATTCACATCCCAATATTATTCAGGAGGCTGAAAATTTCCATTTGGGGCATGAACACACCATTCCCTGGTGTAAGCCCCCACCGTGATTATGTGTGGGATAGGCTCGTATTACCCAGGGTATCCTATTCAATGCTATTTTATTTTTCTGTGGTCACGCCGAGTTCTCTTTTCATAATAATATCCACAGTATTCAGCTTAATTTTGTATGCTGGGGTATTTGTGATTAGGATATGAATATGCATATAAACAGCTTAGCCCAAATATGACCTCAACTGGAGCGCTCACTGGTAGCACCGTGTCCTCTCTGCGTGACTGCGCTCGCTGGTGCGAGGTCACTTCCACTGGAATATTGTCATAAGCTTGACTTAATGGGCCCACCATGGATACTTCTGGTAGAGACGGACACCGCCATGTTTATACGCCGATTGAATGTCTCGATTTTGCAGTTTATCGAGGCTTAAAGTCCGTTGTTGAGTTGAGGATGTTAAAGCTACAGAGAGAACTTTTAGCTGGTTCTGAAACCGTCTCAATTTAATACCGATGCCTCTGTAGGACCTCATAAGTATGGTTGTTCTTCATGCTTGTTAACGGCGCCCACCGGGTCAGATTTCTGGCTGAATCGGACGAAATCATGCAGGTGTCAAAGAGCAACACGGGGAACCAGGACTGAGCGGGGCGGACTGTCAGACCCCTGCTGGACTAAAATATGAACTTTTCTAATAAAAAGGTAATCTGGTGCTCGGAAGACACTCACACCTTTGTCCACAGGGACCGCCAAAATCAACACAAAATAAAAATTTAAGTAGCTTTAAGCATTTCTGTGTGTTACGTTTTGTAGATAAAATCTGTATCTGCAAAGTCAAAATGAATTACAGTGGCATCTTACATTTAGCGCGTATAAAGAAGCATAAAACAGAAAACCTCAAATGTTCATTCATCACCTTCCACCACTGCGTGTGCTCCACCTTCATTGTGTCTCAGTCTATGTTGTCTTGTATTTACCCGGTGGTGTTATTAAGGGAGAAAGTCTCTTTCTGAGAGCAGGAATAAGAAAACATGTCCGGGTATGGGGCTTCCTAATGGGAGAGGTCTCTGCCAAATAAAGGCTGGTTCAATCTCACCCTCCTTGTTATCGCTCCCCCTCAGAGCACCGGGAGGCAACACAAGCCTTTGAAGGCTCTGAGGGATGAAACCTCTAATAAGTCCTCCAGACCTCTATTAGGTCGGGATTGATTTTTTATTTTTTGACATGAAAAGTTTGGGCAGCAATCTACTAACTTTATAGAATGTGTCAGAGACATCTGCAATATCTAAAGCAGTGATTTTCAACCAGTGTGCCGTGAGAAAATGTCCAATTTCACTTAATCGGTCCCAAAAAATATTATTTAGTTGCTGCAAATAATTTTCCATTGTTGAGCGTCTGAGCCTGCAATATAGTGGCTGGCCGAGTCATGAAATACTCTTCCACGCCAGTAGGTAGCGCAATAATGACCTAGCACATATGCTGTATTATGCTACAATGTAGCATCAATAATAATGACCTAGCATATATGCTGTATTATGCTACAATGTGATATTGATAATAATGACCTAGCATATATGCTGTATTATGCTACAATCTAGCATTAATAATAATGACCTACCATATATGCTGTATTATGCTACAATGTGATATTGATAATAATGACCTAGCATATATGCTGTATTATGCTACAATGTGATATTGATAATAATGACCTAGCATATATGCTGTATTATGCTACAATCTAGCATTAATAATAATGACCTAGCATATATGCTGTATTATGCTACAATCTAGCATTAATAATAATGACCTAGCATAAATGCTGTATTATGCTACAATGTGATATTGATAATAATGACCTAGCACATATGCTGTATTATGCTACAATGTGATATTGATAATAATGACCTAGCACATATGCTGTATTATGCTACAATGTGGCATTAATAATAATTACCTAGCATATATGCTGTATTATGCTACAGTGTAACATTAATAATAATGATCTACCATAAATGCTGTATTATGCTACAGTGTAACATTAATAATAATGACCTAACACATATGCTATATTATGCTACAATGTGATATTTCGTAACGTTTTTGGTGCCGTGGGATTTTTTTATTGAAGAAAATGTGCTGTGGCTCAAAAAAAGGTTGAAAAACACTTCTCTAAAGGGTTTCAAAGATATATATATATATATATATATATATATATATATACTCCGTCTTGTGGTGATAGGTGAGTCCAGGGGAGCTGCGCTGTCAGTGCCACGCACGCGCACGCGCTGGAGGAGCGCACGGATCCGGTCGCACCGCCCTCCTGCTGCCGGGAGGAGAGAGAGGAGAGAGAGAGACAGAGAGAGAGAGAGAGGAGAGAGAGAGAGAGAGACGAGAGAGAGAGAGAGAGAGAGAGAGAGAGAGAGCGCAGCATCAACAGTCGCGTGGGGCAGTCTTCGGGGACGTGGAGGTGAATCTTGCGACTAGAAATGTCCCTCCTCCTCTCCTCCTCCTCTCCTCCTCCTCTCCTCCTCCTCTCCTCCTCCTCCCGGGTGATTCTCAAAGTTTGTCTCCTGTGAGAGGTGAGGACGCAGAGGAAGTCTAAACGCGCGCGAGAGAGATACAGAGAGAAGGAGAGAAGGAGAGAAGGAGAGAAGGAGTAGAGGGAACAAGTCGTGCATCCGCCGCTGCAGACATCTCCAGCGGTGCCTGGCCGTCGATCGGATTCTCGGGGCTCCTCGGAGCCGGTTGTCCGGATCCATCCAGTCGGCGGGAGGACGCTTCTTCGCGTGATCTCCCCGCGGACTCCTGCGCGTGGGCTCCGGACCGCCTCCCCTCCTCCGGCCGCGTGGAGGTGAGTGCCGACGCGCTGCTCCTGTGATGCTGTGTTTGTGGGCGAGTCCAGGTGACCCGCAGGTGAGGAGGCCACGTGGCCGAGACCGGTACCGGTACCCGGCAGGCTCCTGGTTCTCATCCGGTACCACGGTGACGCGTTACGGAGATGGAGCCCTTACTCCGGGTTCTTACGGTCATGGAGAAGCTGGGAAAGTCATGGAGTTATAAAATGCTTATTTCCAGGCCTGGAAAAGTCCTTGAAAAAAGTCATGTAAATGTGTTATATTCATGTGTTCATGTAAATGTGTTATATTCATGTGTTCATGACGTTCATTTACGCTGAGTTTGAAATAATTAATATGCTTTTAAAAGAAAGACTCAAAATATAAGCAGGCATACATACAGGCATCTATATAAATGTTTATTCTTTTAATCAAACTATTGTCTCATTCATTTGAGTCATTTAAGGTTTACTGTATGCTTTGTATTCTCATTGTTAGTTTAAATACTACATTTACTCACTTTTTACTGTTTACACCCAGACTTCACTAAATGTTGGTCATGGACATTTGGCTTAAAGTCATGAAAAGTCATGAAATCCATTGGTCAGAATGTGTGTGAACCCTGTTATAAAAAGTCACATCCTTACAGCCTCAGCTTGTGGGGTTCTGTGTTCTGATAAGATCAGGAATATTAAAATGTAATAAGTCAAACTCAGAGAGCAACTAGAGGAACTCCAGAGTAAAGAGTCCAGACCTTTAACTGTCTTTAAGCAGATTAAAGCTCCACTGATGAAATATAGAACAGCGGGAGGCTTTGTGTGTATGAATGTAATCTTTGGCCAAATAAACAGGTGGTCTGAGGTCAGTGTTAACATACGCAGCATAACTTATGATGATGTTTCTAACATGACATGTTTATATCTGGTGAACTCGTCTAAATTAACCAACAGTTTAAAAAAACACATTGCCCAAATGTGAGGATATTGCTGCTTTAATGCGTCTTTATGTTTATACTTTTGGACCGTTGACTGGACAAAGAAAGCAATTTTAGGTTCAAACTTGTCACTGTATATATATAAATATAAATATAAATATAAATATATGGCACATCCTCAGTCACTGGCTGACTCATTTGTACATCTAAACATACAATGTCAGAAAACTTGTAATACAAAAAGGAATTGGCTGAATGTGAGTAATCAACTGGGGAAGTTTCATTGTGATATCTTGATTTTTTTTTCTTCATCTAAATGTATGGAATTTTACAAATCACATATTTAAAGGCCGTTTTCTCCACAGTGAGTTTTTTTTTTCCAGACTGAGCCAGAAATCTCTCCTAGTTTCATTCCTATCAATATTCTGAAGCTTTTGACAGACATGTCGGCTCATACATCATTCATAACCGGATTTATACAACATTTTATTCCTAAAAACATGGTGTAAATCGTTTTCTTTTTGGACTGTTTTCAGATTCATGGAGCGATTTTGAAGAGATACTCCACTATACGCTGTAAGATTAGCACATATTTGGTAGGATGAGACCTCATTTGCATATTTAAAACACACAACTTCATAAAACTTGTCATAGAAATGGCTCAACTTGAAGTTTCACGGCGACGTCTATGAATTAAAATCTCCGCCTCTCGTGTCGCCCCTTCAGATCTCGGCCTGTAAACTACTCCTTCACAACGCTGCTATATTCACAATGTAAAAGAAAAGAAAGTGATTTCGCCGCATGAACGCTGGGCGCATGAACGCGTCGCCAAAGGCGCACATTGTCCCTTTAGAGTTGGCAGAGGATGGCATGGCGCTCGTGTGACGGCTCCATGGCTCATCTTAAAGGCCCGGAGCAAGAAGGAGAAAAAACAGCAGCTCATTACAAGCGCAGCGGCTCGGCTTCCTGCGGCAGGAGGCTGCCGGCTCATTAGGGGTCACCGAGGGCCGAGTCTCCCTCCGTGAGCCTCGGCTTGTTACCGCGGCGCTCTGCGAAACCGCTGGTAATTGGAATGAATTCATTCTCCCTGACAGATTGAGGAGGCATACACGCGTCAGTGAAACTATCTCCGCCCTGTGTGGAGACGCACTGCCGGGTTCGGGCTCGACGGCAGCGAGGCCTCGGATGAGACCGACTGCCCCTCTAGATTAGCGTGTTGTGGACGCCGCAACATAAAACACCAAAGAAGAAGAAGTAATACAGTTGTGCTTCCTGTGTTTGCGATCTGTAACAACGTGGTTCTGTGCATCAGTCCATTCGAGTGCAGTATCCACGATGTCTTAGGTTTGTTTAGTAACTATTCAGATTGACAGCATTATTTTGATTTATTTGTAAAATGGATGAGAGGATTCAGTTTTGACATTGATGAGAAAACTCCTAAACAGACGAGCGACTGCTGTGTTTCACCGGATAAAAACCACAGCAGCTACAGAGTAAAACCAGTGTCTCAAAACGTGCATTCTCTCTACTGTCCACCAGGGGGTGACTCCTCTGGTTGTATAGAAGTCTATGCTTCATGTGTTAAAGCTGCATTCTCTCTACTGTCCACCAGGGGGTGACTCCTCTGGTTGTATAGAAGTCTTTCTTCATGTGTTAAAGCTGCATTCTCTCCTGACCACCAGGGGGCGACTCCTCTGGTTGTATAGAAGTCTATGCTCCATGTGTTGAAGCTGAGTTGCCCCCTGTAGGTCAGAAGAGAGAATGCAGCTTCAACACATGAAGCATATACTTCTATACAACCAAAGGAGTCGCCCCCTGGTGGTCAGTAGAGAGAATGCAGCTTTAGCACATGAAGCATATACTTCTATACAACCAGAGGAGTCACCCCCCTGTAGGTCAGAAGAGAGAATGCAGCTTCAACACATGAAGCATAGACTTCTATACAACCAAAGGAGTCGCCCCCTGGTGGTCAGAGAGAATGCAGCTTTAACACATGAAGCATAGACTTCTATACAACCAGAGGAGTCGCCCCCTGGTGGTCAGAGAGAATGCAGCTTCAACATATGAAGCATAGACTTCTATACAACCAGAGGAGTCGCCCCCTGGTGGTCAGAGTGAATGCAGCTTTAACACATGAAGCATAGACTTCTATACAACCAGAGGAGTCACCCCCCTGTAGGTCAGGAGAGAGAATGCAGCTTCAACACATGAAGCATAGACTTCTATACAATCAGAGGAGTCGCCCCCTGTTGGTCAGAGAGAATGCAGCTTTAACACATGAAGCATAGACTTCTATACAACCAGAGGAGTCGCCCCCTGGTGGCCAGTCGAAAGCATACAAGTCTTGAGACACTTCGGTTCTGCCGAGTGAAGCCAATACGGGATGTTGCGGCCTGGTACGAGCCCACCAAACAAAAGAAAAAGTGAAAGTCAAGAAAACTAAAATGTTCTCGCATGAGGTCCAACACCTCCCCATCATCATCAGTTGTTTATCGGAAACCTTTGAAATGAAGACTCACGTTAAATCCAAAAGAAAAAGACAACGTTTCTCCCAGTGTGGGATGAACCTTTGACCCCCAGAGACGCCGATCATTGGTACAGCATTCACTCGTCATCCCGGTGCTCATCGCGGCCGCGCTCTTGATTATGTGCCGCGAAAGGTTAGACAAATGCCAGGAATAATTGTCCATCCTGCCTCTCGACCGCGCTCCAGCCCCCGCGGCGTTGAGCCCGTTGATTACCCGACGTGTCGCGGGTCACCAATGTTTGCTCGGCTGGAACCCGTCTGGCGGCCGCAGAGCTATTCACCGTGACTCGGAGTCGAGGAGCGAGGCGGCGGAGACCCAAAGGCTGCTTCGGCGACGTGAGAATCTGAGCGACTCCAGTGTGTGACTGACTTCCTGCCCGGCTCAGAGCGGACCGTACTCACAGCGATGTCAAGTATATCAGAGGAAGGAGCGTAAAAAAACACTCCAGGCATGAATCCAGACTGTATATCCACACACTGGGAGACGCCTTGATGTAGCCGTCAAGCGCTTAGCTGGTTCAGCGAGCATCGTGCAAAGCTTGAATATCATGTTTATTAAGAGAGGGCGAGGGGAGGAGGGCTCCCGGGCTTTTGGGTATAATATTCACTCCCATATGCTGAACATAATGTTTTCCTTCCTACTTCAGGAAGACAGAGTCAGACACCCGGCGTGTTTTTAAAAATCGAGTTCACCTTGAACGCCCGGCATCTGTTGTGGAGGTTTGTGCACAGGTGCTTTTACCGGAGAAACCCAACAGATACTCTCCGGGTGCTGGGAGATAATGATGCCGAAAGGTCCATTTACCTCCAACATTACCTCCGTTTTCGCTTCGCCGAGCCATTTAAAATTCACGGTCTATTACCGTAAGTTACATAAAGCAGGAGTCGACCTCTGATAGCCGCCGACAGCTCCGTCAAACCCCCGCGGATATATTCACTTAGTGCTGAAGGACAGCCGGACTGGAGATGGATTCCTTTTCAAGCTTTCTGCACCTTGTGATGTCATATCGAGTGAGGGCGCAGGAACAACTCATGCGTTCGTTGAACGTTACGACGTGATTAAAGTAAACAAAAATGATATTTTGCTGGCAACCTTGCTGGATACCAGGCATACATCAAGAGGTGGTTTTTCACTTCCTGTTTCAAAGCCCAATGCAAGGCACCGCTCAGAAGAACTCATGAATTAAAAGTGTTTTTTTTAAGATGACAGCACAGACTCCAAATATATGACTTTATGATCATTACCGTCTTGCTTTTGTTTGCATACCAGCAGCTGTTTACACTGTTATTTAAATGAGCTTCTTTTTTCTTAGCTGAATTGAGGCGTGGGTACTAATTGTTTTTGTCATTAGTAGTTTTATTTTTGTTGATTTATTTGGTTGTTGTTTCTTTGTTTTTCCCTTTTTCTTGCTTTGGGTTTTAACGGCATGGTGATGCAGTGTTTTGGACCCGTTTCTACCTTGGTGGTAGCTAATGGGGGAAATGAATAAGTAAACATCATTTTCACTTATTGCTTTGAAAGCATCCAACAGTTAATTACTACCAGTGGCTGAACTAGCAGCCGGCTACTGAATCTAACGTCCCGTACAATGAAACTGTCGTATTTCCTCCCGTTTCTTTTGGACGCATCACAAATGAAGCTCGGCGTGATCAGGAGGTCGTCTCTTCACGCTTCATTTATTCATGACCTCGCTCTCCATCGGCCAATCAAGTCACTGCTGTCAAACATTGAGATCGCTTCCTCTCTCTGCTGCTGTCATTTCAGGAGAAACATCCAGAGAGAGAGAGAGGGGGCTTTAATAAGCTATAACCACCTCTGTCTGAATATTGTGAGACATTATAGAGATATTGGAGCTTGTTTCTCCAGAACTAATTGGTTCTATTCTATTCTGGAATATTGTAAAAGGAGAAGCGTGTGATGGGGAAGGAGAGGAAAGTCCATCAGACAGAAATGATGACGGAGGCTGAAGAGCTCAATGTGCTGACGAGGCGATTACACATGTCCGATCCAAACAACATGCGGAAGCGGCTCGTTACCCATGATGCATTGAAAAAAGAAAAAAACCCTGCACATGTCCAGATGCACACACACACACACACACACACACACACACACACACACACACACACACACACACACACAAAATGCAGATGAGGCGATTCTTGTCATCAGCGTAGCTCCTGTAGGTCCTGCTGCTCGTGTGTACACCTTTAACATTTCTTAAATAAACAAGGGTAGCAGTAAAAAGTATTTCGGGAAATCCATGTAGATATATTTCCATATTTTTAACTTGGTATATATCTTTAGGTTACATGGATTTAGCAGATTTTGCAGAGTTGAGAGAATTGTTCATGTCCACATCTATACTTTACAATCATATATATATATATATATATATATATATATATATATATATATATATATATATATATATATATATTAGTTTTTTTAAAGAACAGCTTATCTCCCCGTCCTGTCACAGAATATACCGCCCCTCATCTGAGTATCTCCACCTCCACCTCTGACTAGTGTAAAGGTGCACCATGTGTTTTTTGCACAAGCCAATCAGAGCAGACTGGGCGGGTCCAGGAGGGGCTCTTAAAGAGACAGGCGCTAAAACATGCAGGTATATTCAGACAGACAGTACAAAAACAATAATGTGTTGTTTGAACATTAAATTCTTCAAATATGTTCTCGTAGAAATAAAAAATACAAGCATAAACCTGAACATTATTATGATATGTGCCCTTTTTATTTAATATGAAATGGCCTCAGCGCGTCTTTTTAACTCAATCTGAGCATTTTGGCCATTAAAATAAAAGCACGCCCGGTATGACAACAGATGAAACTGGCGCTGTTGGAGGTATTTCAAATCCGCTGCACTTCCTCTCTCGATTCATCCGTGCTTTAACAATTCCCTTTTACCCTCCAGTGTTTGATTTGGCTTCTCATTTTGACTTCCTTTGAGAGGCGTTCAAAACCACATTCAGAATATATTAAACATTTTTAGGGGGAGCTGAAAGAGAGTGGGTTTGAACTCTCTTCTAGTGCCTCGTGGACGCATGAACCTCGGGCGTTGTGGAGGTTGTAGCGCGACTAAAGCCAAAGACGGTGAAGTCAACAAGTTTGTCGTGATGAGTTTTGCTGATTGTTCTGCTGTTGTGTTCTTTAGAGGGTTCTCACGGTCATGGAGAACCTGGAAAAGGTCATGGAATTTTAAAATGGTTATTTCCAGGCCTAGAAAAATCCCGAAAGTGTAGTAAAAGTCATGTAAATGTGTTATATTCATGTGTTCATGACGTTCATTTACGCTGAGTTTGAAATAATGAATATGCTTTTAAAAGAAAGACTCAGAATATCAGCAGGCATACATACAGGCATCTATATAAATGTTTATTCTTTTAATCAAACTATTGACTCATTCATTTGAGTCATTTAAGGTTTACTGTATGCTTTGTGTTCTCATTGTTAGTTTAAATACTACATTTACTCACTTTTTACTGTTTACACCCAGATTTCACTAAATGTTTGTCATGGAAATGTGGTTTAAAGTCATGGAGAAGTCATGAAACCCAGTGGTCAACATGTGTATGAACCCTGGTTAGAGTGGTTCTCCCCGGCTGCTTGCCTCACCTTTAGGTCGGTTATTAAATCTGGAGTCAAGGTGTGTGAACCTGTGTCTGTTTACAAATGCCACAAAGAATTTTAATTCATTTGTTCTACGAATTTTAAATCCTGCACACAAAAAAGCACTCAGTTTGGTTGGATTATTATTATTATTGATACGAGGCAGTCAAGGTAACCAATACCCCAATAATAATTTATATAAATAATAGTATTTTCAGTCCATTTTAAGCCCCTGATATAATTATAATAGCATAATAATTCAAGTACACCCTGTCAAAGAGCAACGACCTTTGAATATTCAGAGTCAAGGTCACTCTGACCTTGTGAACGTGAATTTATCTGGACTTAAACTGATTATAATGTGATGGTCAAAGGTCACCGTTACCTCACAAAACACATTTTTTAGGTAAAACTCAATGAATTTGCTAATCATGACAATTTCACACAAATGCCTCACAGGGTAAAATGAGGAAGTGAAGTGGGTGTAAACCGCTTCACGTCCAAGAAGGTGCAGAACACAAAGAACAAGATGTTCTTCTAAAACTCCACCGCAATCCTTCTTTCAGAGACGGAGAGAGAAAACGGGTTCAAACAGGAACAACTCAGCTGGACCATGTCAGGAACGGGGAAGGAAAGTTGCCTGTATGGCAACATGAAGGATCTGACGCTCACTGAAGTGTGTTCGCCGCCTCATCTTCCGTCTCCGTGGCCATTACTCTTTGTGTGGAATACATTAAATGATCAAAAGGGTCAATTCCCCCAAAGGACACACACACACACACACACACACACAAACACACAACTGTTTACGAGTCAGAGTGACGTTTACCCGCGTCGACACTTTCTGGTTTCATGCGCTGAGGTTTTGAGATTTCTGCTTCCAACCCAATGCAGTGACACGACAGTGACATTTTGTATTTGAAATGCTTTCCAGTACAGAAATAGCCCACGCGGTTGTCAATGCTTTTTGTTGTTGTTGTTGCTTTTGAGTAGCACACATTTTCTTTCATCTCCATTGTATTTGGTTTGGAGCTTCAGAGGAAAATACCTAAGCACCTTGGCATAGAAAATATATCAAAATATTATTAATATTATTAACATGCAAATATCAATATGCATGGCTTGATATTTACCACTACATTAGAATGTCTCTGCCGATATGGATGATGACATATAGGAATTATCTACCCTTATAAATATGTAGTCCAAACCGTGTGGAACTTATCAGGTTCCACACAGTTTGGACTGTGATAAAAAACGATATATAAAATATGTATAACTAAAATGTTATAAGATAGTATCTCATAATTATGAGATCGTTAATCAAAATTATGAGATAGTAATTCGAAATTATGAGATAGTTTAGTCATAATTATGACTTAGCATCTCACAATTATGAGATAGTAAGTCATAATTATGAGATAGTATCCCATAATTATGACTTACAGGAAACGAGCTTTCACACATTTCTCATCAAGTAAAGGAATAAATAAAAAAACGCGACATGACTTCTATTCTTAAAATCTTGTTTTTATGGCGTCGTAAAGGAGACGCCTGCCTCACTGAAGAGGTGTGCGATCAGAGAGGAGAGGGAAATGATTCCTGCTCGTTGATGGACAGCTCGGCCTTAATGCACAGCTGAGACGAGGAGCGAGGCTGCTGGACTCCACACGTAGGCGAGCAAAACAATATGTGAAAGCAGCTTGTTAGTCAGGACATATAATAAAAACACTGCGTGCATTTCCAGAGCCGTCACATTACTGACGGAGGATGAAGTCCGTTGGAGCTGCACACATTTTAAAATGACGGAATGTACATGTTCAGTATCGGCACCATGATTTTTTTTTTGTGGTGCTTTTTTCCAACAAAAGACAAAACATGTTTAATGACAGTAGTCATGAATAAGTTAATCGTCCAAAAATGTATTCACGGCTATTCGATAAGCAATGCGTGAGTATTTTCTGACATTTCACACTAAGCAAATCATTTGAATTGCACTTTATTTGATCATACCTGTGAAGGTGTTCTATAGGAGGAAGGCCGAGCCGTTACATACCGTGCATTAGAGTTGTGCGTGTCTTCTTGTTGTCTCTAATTAAGACTGCAGAGATGATAATGGGAGCTAATGGATTGCTAGACAGCAGCACCAAAGTGCCAAAGAATCAAAGGAAGACATTGAATTCCCTTATGAAATATGCATCAATGACAGGGAAACGAAGCCCCACAGGCAGGCTGTGTTTGTTTGGAGAGCGGGGCGGAGGCCGGGTTGAAGTAGGTTTGCATAGCCGTTCCTTTTTAAACATGCACGCCAGCTGTTGGCGCCGGCGCCGAGCAGCTTTGATCAGCGAGAGGAGGTGTGCTGAGGTCGACGTTGCAGATGTGGACCTGAAGGCCGCCCGGCCGCCTGCACGCACGCTTGATTTATTTTTCATCGAAGCTTCTGTTTGGAAAATAAAGTCGTGATTTTAAAGTTACAGTGGAGCTTTGTCTTGAAAATTCGGCTCTGGCTTTGACAGCTGTGATTGTACTGGAAGGTTTTTCTTTGTCGTGGGCTGACCGATTGTTTTAATAATCTTGAGATTTGTATAGAACGCCTCCCAATATGTGCAGGTGGTGAATGTAGCAGTGCATCAAACCCCTGAACAGACTCCAGTAAACAATGAAACCTTCATGAATAATTACTACTTCCAATTGTTCCCCTTGATGGAGGCACCGGGATTTCCAATAAATGGCTGAATATTTACTCCTCCGCACTCCCACGGTTAACGGATCTCACTGAGCCGTTGAAGCGCGCTGGAAACTCAGATTGACAAAAGAGCAAACTCCAAAAGTCAGCATTTGTACAAGGCGCCCTGGGAGGAAATTCAAATAGCAACGTTGATGCACCTGCGACTGAAGATGTTCATTGTCGTCACTAATTTATCAGTGGAATTTCAGGCAACACAGGTGCTCAGGCGGCACACACAGGTCTGGAGATTACTGCTGACTCACTGGATGTCTGGAGCTCAGAAAACATCTGAAAACAGCTCAAGATAGGAAAGATTTCCAGATGTTTGCCTAAATATGTGTAACAATTCAACACTTTAGATAATTGAGGGAAAGAATAACTTTGCTACTCTCTCTCAACATTTTTCTTGGTTGGTGTAATGTTTTCAGTTTATTATTGGTTTAAACCTAAAGCTAAATTGTTACAGTAAGAACGCTCAATTTAATTCAAAAGTTGCTTGGGCTCACTTAAAATATCACTGAAAAGTCTATGCTTCATGTGTTAAAGCTGCATTCTCTCTCCTGACCACCAGGGGGCGACTCCTCTGGTTGTATAGAAGTCTATGCTTCATGTGTTAAAGCTGCATTCTCTCTCCTGACCACCAGGGGGCGACTCCTCTGGTTGTATAGAAGTCTATGCTTCATGTGTTGAAGCTGCATTCTCTCTGCTGACCACCAGGGGGTGACTCCTCTGGTTGTATAGAAGTCTATGCTTCATGTGTTAAAGCTGCATTCTCTCTCCTGACCACCAGGGGGTGACTCCTCTGGTTGTATAGAAGTCTATGCTTCATGTGTTAAAGCTGCATTCTCTCTCCTGACCACCAGGGGGTGACTCCTCTGGTTGTATAGAAGTATATGCTTCATGTGTTAAAGCTGCATTATCTCTCCTGACCACCAGGGGGTGACTCCTCTGGTTGTATAGAAGTCTATGCTTCATGTGTTAAAGCTGCACTCTCTCCTGACTACCAGGGGGTGACTCCTCTGGTTGTATAGAAGTCTATGCTTCATGTGTTAAAGCTGCATTCTCTCTCCTGACCACCAGGGGGTGACTCCTCTGGTTGTATAGAAGTCTATGCTTCATGTGTTAAAGCTGCATTCTCTCTCCTGACCACCAGGGGGTGACTCCTCTGGTTGTATAGAAGTATATGCTTCATGTGTTAAAGCTGCATTATCTCTCCTGACCACCAGGGGGTGACTCCTCTGGTTGTATAGAAGTCTACGCTTCATGTGTTAAAGCTGCACTCTCTCTCCTGACTACCAGGGGGTGACTCCTCTGGTTGTATAGAAGTCTATGCTTCATGTGTTAAAGCTGCATTATCTCTCCTGACCACCAGGGGGTGACTCCTCTGGTTGTATAGAAGTCTATGCTTCATGTGTACAGTGTGTGTTTTACATGCTCATACGTTTTATAAATACATCATAGACAGTTGCATTTACTGAGTTAAACTTCAGAGTATGCCCAATTTTGTTCGGGTTAAAAATAGTAGAAATATTCAGTCAGAAAATGTGTGTTAATGTTCCTGATACATTGAACATCACTTCTTGACTAGAAGACCAGTGTATCTTCATGGATCGGCGCTGCAACCCTCCAGGTTTAGAACTACTGCTCCATGAGAAGATGTTCAATCTAAACCCTTCCCACTTGCAGCAGTTTGAATTAGTTACATCACTTGTGTTTTGTCTCATTTATTATGAATAGTGCTATATGCCTGCAGTGAGGCTCACTCAATGCTCTGCCTTTTGGAGAAAATGACACTGGTATTGGGGCGAGTGCCATATGCTAGGAGTTATGCAACCTACTGTGTTCTGCCTTCTGCAGAAGTGAATCAACTCGCTGCGGTCTGTGGACCCAGAACTGGACTCTGTAATCTCACTAGTGAAGCCAAGTCAGTGTCCAACTGATTCAGCTGTGCTGCCTCTGGTTGTAAAACTTTACCACATCAAAGATTATTTTGGTTTCAACATTTAGGAGTTGGCTCGAAAATATTACAGATTCAGGACACAAATTGGCAGGCCGAGTCGAGACCAAGGCAGACTGAGGCCGAGTCAAGACTAAGGCAGACTGAGACCGAGTCAAGACCAAGACTTTAAAGGGTCGAGACCAAGTCCCACGATGCATGACACACTCAGGAGAAAACCATTAGTACTCGTCAAAACACTGGAAATGCGTGCATGTATAAGTGAAAAAGGAGAAATGTATTGATATAGAAATCAGACAATGCACAGGTGGTTTAGCAAAAACTCTGCAGTTGTCGTCTGGAAATGATATCCAGAGTCCTCTTTGTCTGAGAGTCAGAGTACAAATGCGACGGATCGTGAAAAGAGACCTTCAAAAGGCCGAGACCGATCTGGCAGGCCGGCTTGTTAGGTACAGTCTGTACTGTGGAGTACAGACTGTACCTGTGAAGAAGGTTGGAAGGTTGTTTTAAAAGACCCAAATTAACTCAGAAATGTCCAGAACTCAATGTGCTCATTCTCAAGCCCAAAGCATCAACTACCATCCCAGTGTCTTCACGTTGATGCATTGCCTCGGACACAAGGAGGGCGTTCGGCCGGATCTCTGCTCCATTTAACCAGCTCACAAAAAAACTAAAATACGACTTGAAACCTGTTGAAAAGGTTGTCACATATCCTCGGCCGCCGCCACCACTGCGACAGAGAGCGATCGATAAACGTCAGAGATGACTTAATGTCCTGTTATTTCGGCCACCTGCGTTCCAAAATCCAATTCTGCGAGCTCCGTTTCCTCAGGTGCACACGTCCGCCTTCGCCCCTTTAAATTGAGCTCATGCATTATTGAGGTCCGTCCCGCTGCTCCGACCCTTAACTGTAATTAGTTTTGCCCAACACTTCTCGTCATGATACACTTTGTGAGCCGCGGGGGGGGGGGGTAGAATACATTGGCCCTTTAAAAAAAAGACGGTAAAAACGTGGGAAAGTGCAGGAGAGCAAGGTGGAGAGAGCCAATAGGAGAGTGAGCGGGGGGGGGGGGGGGGGGGGGGGGGTTGCAGCTACTGTTAGTGGCACCTTGGCGAGGAGAGTTGTGCTTTGGGGGATATGGGGGCGGGGAGGGGGGGAGAGGCTCTTGAGAGTCTGTGGACGAATGAGAAAATGGGAAGGGGAGGTGGAGGGGAGAGAGAGAGAGAGAGAGAGAAAGAACATCCATGCGCGGGTGTGGGAAGACAAAAAAAAGAGAAGAAGATCCACATCGACAGGCTACTCACTGCCTTGACAATGAGTGTTTACCCCACTTGTGTGAGAGCCAGTTATCTGCTCCCGCATGAGTCATGGAGATCATTTAGACCGGCGGCGTGCGCGGAGCACCAGCGGAGCTCCCTCTCGGTACTCACCCCGTAACAAACACAACAAGAAAGGGACAGAGCGCGGAGATGCGTTCACATGCTTTAGACAGGTGAGTGTGCTAATTTTCTTCTTCACGCCGCACAAAAGGAGGCAAAGCGTCGCTCCCTCCTCCGTACGCGTTCCCATCCAGGCGGATGATGTCTGAGTGAAGGATACCCGACTCCTCTCCGGCTGCATCCGTAATCTCACGCCGTTTCTCTCCTCCCTTTCAAGAAGATCCCCCCCTCCCTCTGCTTGCTCCCCCGTCGTTCTTGCCGTATCTTGTTTCTTCTTTCCGCCACCGAGACCATGTCCGATCACCGGGCTCAAATAACTCATTTTCAGCGGGTCGCCCCCGAGCTGAGCCGAGCCGGGGGGTGGGACTGTTTGATGACCTGACTTCCTGGCGGTCGTGTTTCCTGATCCTCACTCCAGCTGATGTCCTTATCGTCATGACCGGGTGTCTAAATGCTAAACTGTGTCCTATCTCTAGTCAGTGAGGCGTCTTCACATCCTCACAACTCAGTCCTCCTCACTCGCACTCCCACCGGCTTCTTTGCGTCCCTCCCCCCCAAAACAGTGAGAACTTCTATTTATTTTGGAGCTACTTGCAGAGGTTACCAAACGGGGTAAACCTCGGCTGTCTCGGTTCGAGTGCTCCGCTTGGCTCCGTTTCATACCATTGTCTGCTCGCGGTGATTAACCGGCTGCGGCGGGCTCGGCGGACGGGACCGCGTGGCGGGCAGGGGGAGGAGGCGGCGGCGGCGGCGGCGGCGGCTGCCAGGATCGGAGGGTCAGCTGATCGGCTCAGCGGTGCGGCGAGATTTATGACCCCCGCTAGAACAAAGCCGTGTCTGCTGAGGGACCTATACACCATAAATCAGGGGAGAAGTGGGTCAGATTGGGTCAGTGCTCATCTGCTCTCTTTTCCAAACAGGTTTAACTTTTTTTCTCCCACACCTGAGACTATGTGACACTTTTTAAAAGTGACTTTTTCTTTTCACACCTGTTGTCCGCTAGCTAGGCTCCGCGGTTTCTCTCACGTTTGCTAACGACTTCCTGGTTCCTACATTTCAAACTGCCGTGAGTCGCCCCTAATCCTTCCATTACCTCCAGCTACCTTTTGGTCTCCGCTCGTCTTAAATCATCCTAATTATGGGATGTTCGTCTTCTCCAGGGGTCTGACGACGACGAGAGTGACATGTTAGCTTCCGCTCTCTGGCTGATTTCCGTCCGCTTGATTCTGATCGCTGGGCTTGGCTGGGTTTTGTGATTCGTCTTCCTCGGGGCCGCCGGAGCCAATGTGAGAAATTGATTTCCTGCAGAAGGATTAGCAGCGCTGTTACAGCTATAGGCATGCATCACATTACAGGGATTCACTCGGCAGCCCGCACCGCAAAGTAGGCTAAACACATTCCTTACTAGCTGTTGTGTAAGACTGATTCTTTACAAAAAGAAGACGCACAGGCGTGCAGCAGACCGTGCTTCCAAGGTAGTGGGCGACGGGTCTGGGAATAGCTGTGAATATCTCCAAGCAGTGTTTGTTTTAAAGTTCAGACAGCTTGAGTAGGCAGATAAATAGTCGCAGCCAGGAAGGACGGATTTTAATTTATTTGTGTCTGTGTTGTTGCACAAAGAGGCGCTGGAAATCAAACGGATGCGTATGTTTGTTTTTTTTTGCTGATTGATTTAACAATGTTTTGTTTAGGAGTTGATTTTTCAGCCGAATTATTATTCCAAGTGTATTATTAATGAATTTTCCCCAATTAAATTGAAAATAAAACTGATTCATATTTCAACATTGTATTCAATCGTCTTAAAAACAAATAAAATATCTCAAAATAATAGATGCTTCAACGCTTTCCATTAAACTGGGAATCTATATTTGTACTTATATGTACTTGAAAAGGGTTTTGACATGGTTTGATTTCATCACTGGTCATTGTGATATCATTGAACCTTTTTCATGCATTGATGGGGAATAGTTTCAGATAGTTCCCTTCATGCCCCACAATGATATGATATGAAGTTATGCTGATAAAAAAGCATATTTGTGGGGCATTAAGGGAACTATCTGAAACCATTTAACGTTTAGAAAATCAACTTTAAGTGACTCCTGCTAGAAGTCGATCATCCTAATGTCTTTAAAAAGATCTCCTTCAGAAGTGCTCAAACACAACAGTCATGTGATGAGTTTACACAGAACCGTATCATAGGGTCTCCGTGCGAAATTCACTCTTGAAAAACTTCAGCAAAGTTTCTTTTTTCCCGCTGCAGCTCGTTCCTCCGGCGTCGACGTCGATCGCCTCGACCCGACTTCACAGATATTATCCTTTTATTAAGGAAGGGAAAAACGTGTTGTGGGGTGTTGTCCATAACATGTTGTCCATGTTGTCCTCCGTCATTTCGCTGAGGTTTGAGTCGCCGTGATGGCTGTTACCGCCGCCGCCGTCGCTGTAATGGGTTACACAAACTGCATCAGCAAGTCTCCAGGCTGAGCTATTAGCCTGTGTTTGGGTTTAACGCGGCGGTCCAGTCTTCTCGTAACATTAGTCTGGATGTGGCTCAGGACTCTTCTGGTTTTGCCCATTAAAATGATTCCCACAGCAGCGCAGCGGCATTATCATTTGATTCTGTGGAGCTTACACAACCTCAACAATGAAGTCTGAATGAGGAATAAAAACATGGCGGTGAGATGTATGTAATTGGAAATGTATAATTTTTTATATGCACCCGGCCGCACATTCTGCTCTTCAGTCCCGACGCTCTTTAGGCTTTAACTTTGGCTTCGGGAGGCAGAGAAGTGAACATCTTTAGCTCTTCTGCATATGACTGCTGGGGGAAAACTTCACATTGTCAAAGTGGGAAGAAATTTTCCTGCAGCCGGTTACACCGTTTATCAAAATAGGGAAATTAAGAGTTTTGTTTCCCACAATGCAACTGATGCATAGCTGTTATATTCTGCTTTCAAAACAAAAGGATATCTCTCACTCACACATGATCGTCATCGGCACCAGCTTTTGACAATATGTAATTTAAAATCTGTGTTTAATTGACTCCTCTGAGTTACAGACGCTCTGCACCTTTCGCGGTTTGTCTTCGGAGAGGCTGCCGTGCTTTGAAGAGACATATTTCATCGTGCTTTGGATTCAACATCCGGCGTGCATCTGTTCTGTGGGTTTAACTCACAGACATCATCGAGCGTGATCGTTCCTCCCCAGACAGCCTTGAACGAGCCGTAAAGTCACACGCGGCGAATTGATGGCCTTATGCTTTGTGGGAAATAAATCCGTACGGGGGGGGGAGATTTTTAAAATGATGGCATAAAATGACGGCATAAAACACGTCGGCCGGGTTTCACTTTTCTTAAAAAAGGATTTCATGGCATGCAAAAGACATACTGTACATTGTAAATGAGCAGCTGAGACGAGACTCGGGCACAAAGCGTGACCTCTGACCTCTGAACATAAGGAGACCGGAGAGCATTCACTCCATTCAACCTTCAGGACGCTGCAGATGTTAACATTACATCTTCTGTTCTCTCTCAGGCAAAATGTTTATTCATCAACAATGAATGGAACCAATCAGTAAAAATGAGGTATATAGTTTTGTAATTGATAATTATCCCTTTGTTTGTCTTTTTGTTCTTGAAAAACGTCGGAATTTATTGAACATTTGAGCTTCATGTAAAAGAAACGCATGTAAGTCATTGGTGCAGTGAAGTGATCCCTCACCGGTTTCCCACCCACGAACGCGGCAGGGAAAGACAATATTATGGGGGAAGCCAACAGGAAAGAATATCACATTGCAAAAACTTCAATGTGTATTATTTGAGAGGAACTGCACGCTCAGCAGCTCATTTGCATTGATGGATTAATAAAAGAAAAACAGTGAGATATGTTTTAATTGTTATTCCCTTTTTAAAGCTTCTATAACGTGTGTGTGTGTGTGTGTGTGTGTGTGTGTGTGTGTGTGTGTGTGTGTGTGTCCTCTTTGTGTTGTGCAGCTGACACACTGCAGTGAGCCCAGACACACGAAGCCCAAGTCCCTGCCGGTCTTAATGGAATGCAGCCAGATACAATATTAATGTCAAGGTGAGAAAAAAAGAATGCAACACACACACACACACATACACACACACACACACGCACACACACACGCACACACACACACACACACACGCACGCACACAGTGCTTTATCTCTTCTCTTGTCACTGATCCAGTATAAATGCAGCTTCTTTTCTCGCTGCTGGCAGCTGAACTCGTGCTTTGTTTGATGGCACCACAAACCTTGACGATAAAGGAAAGGTTCAACGTTTTTGTTTAAAGTCACCATGACGTCTAATGTTTTCATTAAATCAAGTTTAGTTGATGGTTCACTATTTACAATGTTGTGCTGCTTCCAAGTTGTGATGCAGAACATTTGGAAAGCGTGGAGTATTCATCTGTACGGCAGTAATACGAGATCAAGACCGGAACGTTTGACTGATGATGCAACATTGTGAAAATGTTACGTTAGCTACGTTAGCAGCGCGGCCCTGCTAACGGAGCTAACTGCTAATGTACCGAGGTTGCGTTCGTGATGCGTTCAAGCTTCTTCAGTAAAAATCTGAAATTGTGCGAAGATGAATAATTCCATTACCATGGTGTGTTTCAATTGAGTCTTTGAGAATGTTTTGTTTTTGGCGAAAGGTTTGAGGCTAATTATCAGGGACTTATAATAAATTTGCAAAAAAAACTGTATTCAAACAGTAATAAATGGAGCGCATGTTGAAGACATGCGATTCATTTTGTTCTTTTACGTGTTATCGAATTGGTTTTTGAGAACCGTGGAATTTCCCTGGCATTGGTGATGATTACAAATATATTTTTATATGTATATGTATATATATATATATATATATATATATATATTTCTACATTGGGTTTGGCACAGTTGCCACATCTCTTATGTACTCATCTCTTATGTACTCATAACGACTGAAAACAGGAGTTAACTGTTAATCCACCTCCTTCCACCTGTACATCTCACTAATTATCATGTTGCACATGAATGGTTCATTCTCTACAAAAAAAAACATAAAATGGTGTTTTGATGGAGGGTCGCATGTCGGGCTACTTCTCAGACGGGCACGGTAATTACCTGGAGTCTCCATTAGTTGCCCGGCAACACCGGCCAGCTGTTTACCCCCCCGCCTCCCGCTCCGTTTTGCTGAGCTAAGCTAACCGGCTGCTGACTGAGAAGGTTACTGTGCAGACGAGAGCGCGGTAAATTACGGTCCATTTAGAGTCAAATAGACCGTAAAGCAGGGTGAGCTTTAGGGGGCGGGGCTACACGGTGATTGACAGGTCACTTCCGTCCGCTGGTTGCAAAAAAAGCAAAGATGTTGACCTCCAAACCCGCCGAACTCCAGGCTTTCAAATAATAATTCTATATTCCGTGTGCAGACACCGTGAAGAAGTAGAAGTAAAACGGCTCATTTTAAAGTTAATGCAAACACAAAGTTTCAGGTGATAATAAACTAAACTTGGTAAAAGGAAACTTGCTAATTAATTTGATATTCCATCTTTGCTAATAAATCCCCCTAATTGGCTCAATAAAGCAGGATTCTGGTGAAGTGCAGTTCAGCCACAGAGACAAAGCAAACCCCCAAAGTCAAAGCTAAAAGAGATTAAATGCCCATTCAGCACAATAATACTCACACAAATGAGCGTCTCTTCCTTATTCCACCAGGGAGTTTAAACTTAATTTGCTCCTGAATAAGATATCCTCTCGCCTCACTAGACTGCATATTTACAGAAAGAAAAAAAAATGGTTATGAACACCCGATGGAAGTGGGAGCTTATTTTGGTGGAAATGCGTCAACACAGTTTGGAAACCACTGAAGGAATCATCGGTTTCAATATTATATTCAAATGTGAGAGTTCCCACAAAGTGTTTTTCTGATACTTTCTGTCAAGCTGAAGCAGCAAAAAGATAAAGCGGGCCTCCACTAATGGGATGGAACACAGCGGGAAACAAACCCAACAAGAAATGTGTGATCAACATTAGGAATGCAAAAAAAAGAGAATGATAATAATCAGAATCCTGCAGCTCTTGAGGACATTTCTTTTCTCTTCGGTGAAGTTTGAACGTCATCGTCTTCGTCTGAAGCCGACATTAATAACCCCTAGAACTCTAATGTACACATATTAACACCATCATCAACGCCAGGTATGTTTCACCTGATAAAAAAATACTGTAAATATATTAAAATACAACAATACAAGGCAAATTGAAGTAAGTTCTAGGTTAGTGTTCTAGGGTTCTAGGGTTAGTGTTCTATGTTAGTGTTCTAGGTTAGTGTTCTAGGTTAGTGTTCTAGGTTAGTGTTCTAGGGTTAGTGATCTATGGTTAGTGTTCTAGGTTAAATTCTACATCAGTGTTCTATGTTAGTGTTCTAGATTAGTGTTCTAGATTAGTGTTCTAGGGTTCTAGGGTTACTGTTCTATATTAGTGTTCTATGTTAGTGTTCTAGATTAGTGTTCTAGATTAGTGTTCTAGGGTTCTAGGGTTACTGTTCTATATTAGTGTTCTATGTTAGTGTTCTAGATTAGTGTTCTAGATTAGTGTTCTATGTTAGTGTTCTAGGGTTAGTGTTCTAGGTTAGTGTTCTAGGGTTCTAGGGTTAGTGTTCTATGTTAGTGTTCTAGGTTAGTGTTCTAGGTTAGTGTTCTAGGTTAGTGTTCTATGGTTAGTGATCTATGGTTAGTGTTCTAGGTTAAATTCTATATCAGTGTTCTATGTTAGTGTTCTAGATTAGTGTTCTAGGGTTCTAGGGTTACTGTTCTATATTAGTGTTCTATGTTAGTGTTCTAGATTAGTGTTCTAGATTAGTGTTCTATGTTAGTGTTCTAGGTTAGTGTTCTAGGTTAAATTCTATATCAGTGTTCTATGTTAGTGTTCTAGGTTAGTGTTCTAGATTAGTGTTCTAGGTTAGTGTTCTAGGGTTACTGTTCTAGGTTAGTGTTCTAGATTAGTGTTCTAGGTTAGTGTTCTATGGTTAGTGATCTATGGTTAGTGTTCTAGGTTAAATTCTATATCAGTGTTCTATGTTAGTGTTCTAGATTAGTGTTCTATGTTAGTGTTCTAGGCTTAGTGTTCTAGATTAGTGTTCTATGTTAGTGTTCTAGATTAGTGTTCTATGTTAGTGTTCTAGATTAGTGTTCTAGGTTAGTGTTATAGGTTAGTGTTCTATGTTAGTATTCTAGGCTTAGTGTTCTATGTTAGTGTTCTAGATTAGTGTTCTAGGTTAGTGTTCTATATTAGTGTTCTAGGCTTAGTGTTCTATGTTAGTGTTCTATGTTAGTGTTCTATATTAGTGTTCTAGGCTTAGTGTTCTATGTTAGTGTTCTATGTTAGTGTTCTAGGTTAGTGTTCTAGGTAAGTGTTCTAGGTTAGTGTTCTAGGTAAGTGTTCTAGGTTAGTGTTCTAGGTAAGTGTTCTAGGTTAGTGTTCTAGGTTAGTGTTCTAGGTAAGTGTTCTAGGTTAGTGTTCTAGGTAAGTGTTCTAGGTTAGTGTTCTAGGTAAGTGTTCTAGGTTAGTGTTCTAGGTAAGTGTTCTAGGTTAGTGTTCTAGGCTTAGTGTTCTATGTTAGTGTTCTAGGTTAAGTTCTACATCAGTGTTCTCTGTTAGTGTTCTATGTTAGTATTCTAGGCTTAGTGTTCTAGGTTAGTGTTCTAGGTTAGTGTTCTAGGTTAGTGTTCTAGGTAAGTGTTCTAGGTTAGTGTTCTAGGCTTAGTGTTCTATGTTAGTGTTCTAGGTTAAGTTCTACATCAGTGTTCTCTGTTAGTGTTCTATGTTAGTATTCTAGGCTTAGTGTTCTATGTTAGTGTTCTAGGTTAGTGTTCTAGGTAAGTGTTCTAGGTAAGTGTTCTAGGTTAGTGTTCTAGGTTAGTGTTCTAGGTAAGTGTTCTAGGTAAGTGTTCTAGGTAAGTGTTCTAGGTTAGTGTTCTAGGTTAGTGTTCTAGGTTAGTGTTCTAGGTAAGTGTTCTAGGTTAGTGTTCTAGGTTAGTGTTCTAGGTTAGTGTTCTAGGTTAAGTTCTACATCAGTGTTCTCTGTTAGTGTTCTATGTTAGTATTCTAGGCTTAGTGTTCTATGTTAGTGTTCTAGGTTAGTGTTCTAGGTAAGTGTTCTAGGTAAGTGTTCTAGGTTAGTGTTCTAGGTTAGTGTTCTAGGCTTAGTGTTCTATGTTAGTGTTCTAGGTTAGTGTTCTAGGTAAGTGTTCTAGGTAAGTGTTCTAGGTTAGTGTTCTAGGTTAGTGTTCTAGGTTAGTGTTCTAGGTTAGTGTTCTAGGTAAGTGTTCTAGGTAAGTGTTCTAGGTTAGTGTTCTAGGTTAGTGTTCTAGGTTAGTGTTCTAGGTTAGTGTTCTATGTTAGTGTTCTAGGTTAGTGTTCTAGGCTTAGTGTTCTATGTTAGTGTTCTAGGTTAGTGTTCTAGGTAAGTGTTCTAGGTAAGTGTTCTAGGTTAGTGTTCTAGGTTAGTGTTCTAGGTTAGTGTTCTAGGTTAGTGTTCTAGGTAAGTGTTCTATGTTAGTGTTCTAGGTTAAGTCGAGGTCTCCTCTTCTCCACAGATGTTTCTGCTTCAGTGACGCTGTGGCCATGAGGCTCAGCATCCGGCTGGTGATGAGCGGAGAACATGATCTTTCCTAAACGCAGTCCCCATTTGCATATCGTTCCCTGCAGAACTTAAACTACAGCTCTGCTCCTGCCAAGCCCTGAAAGAAATGCGTCCTCTCTTCATGAGTAATGTGGGTTCTGAGGCCGTTAAAGTGACACGGGGAGCTGCTCAGAAGCCAGAGTGATGCATTTGAAACAAAAAGCTTTTTCTTTCTCTATTGATCCACAGTTTATCCCTCTTTTGTTTGAGTCTCAGTGCTGAATGTCAGTGAACCTGGTTAGCCTCTCTTCCTCTTTTCCCCTCTCTCTCTCTCTCTTCCCCTCTCTCTCTCTCTCTTCCCCTCTCTCTCTCTCTCTCTCTCTCTCTCTTCCCCTCTCTCTCTCTCTCTCTCTCTCTCTCTCTCTCTCTCTGGAGTGTTTTGGGGCTGCAGTTTGCAGAAAGAAAAAAAAAGCACTCTCCATTCCCTTGTTGCAGTATTCTATTCATGCATTTATTATACCTCGCTATATTATTATAGTCACATTGTTATCACATGGATTAATGTGCTGCTCTCAGTCAACTGGGTACACAAGGGTTTTTTTAAATAACATGAATGTATTCAAATAAAAACCAAGCTGTATTTCCATTTCAAAAGCATAATTATACAAAGAAAAACAGTTTTGGAACCACAAGTGAGAAACATCTGTTCTCTCTCAGCCAACATGTACATTCACAGCACCAACGAAGGGACAAAACAACAAATCAATTCACAGAAATACAGTACGTAGTTATATTGATAATCATCCTTTTGCCAGGGTTTTACACTTATTGAAAAATCAACACTAATTTTCATGCATTGTTGCAGCAAATGTGATGGAAAGAAAAGTCATTAGTGCACTGCCAACACTTCTACTCAAAAAACGATAATACAAAATTTGGTTTTAGACATTTATTTACATGTATCTACCATTTTATTCATATATTCCACTGCTTTTGTGAACCTAAGACCTTTGGTAAACCAATTCCCATCACCAAAACAGTTCGTCCACATGAGTAAAGTTATGTTTTCGCAAGAGATATGAAGAATTTCAAAAACCGAGCTTACATTTTTCAGCTTTAGGGCCATGTTATCTCGTTACCCTTGTGCCTTATGACAATGGGGCCTCATTATATAGAGAGCTGAGATTGTTCTGCAATTTTTTATGCAACACATGAGTATGTATGTATCTTGTGCCTTTTAAAAAGGTGAATTTAATAAAATCGAGAGAAAGGCCTAAGAACCTGAAGGGTTAAGTAAACAATTTAAATCAGAAACAACATCATTTATGTCCCAACATCTCAAAAATCTGTTGATATTTGTTCACCGATTGCTGAAGTGTATCATGTCGTTAACAAAGACACTTTGTCAGGAAACTAAATATTCTGTGTTTCCAATTTCCGTATTTCGGAAGCACTATTGCCGGATCAATGGAAGTCGATGTTAAAGGTCACTGTTACGATCTGACTAGTCAAAGGAAGGGTTAGCAACGGGTAGCAACGGGTTAGCAACGGGTTAGCAACGGCCTTCCATGGGTGAGCATCAGCTCTGATGGCGGGTCACGTTGCATCATCGCCCATCCCCGTTGCCTCTGCGTCCCGTTGCCTCTGCGTCCCGTTGCCCTGGCGTCCTGTTGCCCCGGCATCCCGTTGCCTCTGCGTCCCGTTGCCTCTGCGTCCCGTTGCCCTGGCGTCCCGTTGCCCCGGCATCCCGTTGCCTCTGCGTCCCGTCGCCTCTGCGTCCCCGTTGCCTCTGCGTCCCCGTTGCGTTGCCTCTGCGTCCCGTTGCCTCTGCGTCCCGTTGCCTCTGCGTCCCCGTTGCGTTGCCTCTGCGTCCCGTTGCCTCTGCGTCCCCGTTGCGTTGCCTTTGCGTCCCGTCGCCTCTGCGTCCCCGTTGCCTCTGCGTCCCGTTGCCTCTGCGTCCCCGTTGCGTTGCCTCTGCGTCCCGTTGCCTCTGCGTCCCCGTTGCGTTGCCTTTGCGTCCCGTCGCCTCTGCGTCCCCGTTGCCTCTGCGTCCCCGTTGCCTCTGCGTCCCCGTTGCCTCTGCGTCCCCGTTGCGTTGCCTCTGCGTCCCATTGCCTCTGCGTCCCGTTGCCTCTGCGTCCCCGTTGCGTCGCCTCTGCGTCCCCGTTGCGTCGCCTCTGCGTCCCCGTCCCGTTGCCTCTGCGTCCCCGCTGCCTCTGCGTCCCCGTTGCGTTGCCTCTGCGTCCCCGTTGCCTCTGCGTCCCATTGCCTCTGCGTCCCGTTGCCTCTGCGTCCCATTGCCTCTGCGTCCCGTTGCCTCTGCGTCCCCGTTGCGTCGCCTCTGCGTCCCCGTTGCGTCGCCTCTGCGTCCCCGTCCCGTTGCCTCTGCGTCCCCGCTGCCTCTGCGTCCCCGTTGCGTTGCCTCTGCGTCCCCGTTGCCTCTGCGTCCCCGTTGCGTTGCCGCTGCGTCCCGTTGCCTGGCGGAGCAGCGTCCGCAGCCGGAGCCGGAGCGGTGAGGCGAGGTGGACCGGAGAGATTAGCTGGGAAATTGACACTGACAAATCTCACACATTAAGGCTTCCTGGGAGGCGGCAGGTAGCACATCCCATAATATCCCATACATGGCACTGGGTTTCTTTCAACGCTGGAAAGCCTGAACGCCAACCGGCTCGTCTCCGGCGCCGAGACAGATAAGAAGAGCCAGGTGCGCTCGGAGGCATTTTATTTGACTAATGTGTTTACAGCTAGAATAATGAATAGAGTGAGGAAGAGGAGAGTCATTAATTAGAGCTGATCCGGCTAAATAACAAAGCAAATACGGGCAAAACTGTTTCATTTCCCATTGGAACCAGAGCCCCCCCCCCCACCTCCTCATGCTTTAATGAGATGAAGCCTTCTTTGATAAGGAGGCCTATACTTTATTACACCTGCATACGGAATTTACATACATCACCTCCATCTTTTGAAGTGTTCAGAGCCTAAAAATCATGTTTTTCTTTAAAAAAAATACAAAAATAAATGAACAAATGTATAATTGCCTCTTCAATAGCGAGTGTTAAGACTTCTTTACCTTCCTGAGAATAAAAAGGAGCTTGTTTCCAAACATGGACCGACTCCTCGGCCTCTGCAGCCGCTCGGCGCCCGCTGAGTGTTATGAGTTTTATTCCCGGGGACTTGACCCCCCCAGCTCGAGAGGTTGGCGGCGTCTTTCCCTCCCATCTCCATCTATTTATTTTGGACGGCGGAGTTGTTTTTTGCTGAAAAGAGGGCTGCTGTTGCCTGGCAACCGGATGAGCCCCGTGGGACCGTCGCACCTTGCAGGATCTCTCCCCAAAACTACCTGGGAACTCTTCGGGACGCGGGGAGGGCGTTTATTATTTGACGATAATTAAGTGCTATTTTACATGAGCGCAGCTCCAAAAGCCTTTTTTTGTTTTTTTTTGGCACAGACATTCTGTCACAATGAAAACTAATTACCGATGTGTGAGTTACTTTCAGGCTGTGTGCATATTTGTGTACTGGTACTTTGGTTATATTCAATATAGGATCAATTTAAAATCACTCTTGCAATATATGAAAAAAAGAAAAAGTGTTTACTTTTTTCGCCAAGCTGAACAATTCTAGCAATAACATTGTGAAGAAGCATCCTGGCAGCAGCTTTTACTTTGGTGGGTTATCAAGGAGACAAGCTGGTTATATATTCAGGCGCGTGTTGTGTTCTTAAAATAAGGCTCATTAGCACTCACAGCCTCTTTTCAAGCCCCGCCTCCCTCTGGTCGCTCTCAACAGGAGCAACACAAACATGCCCATCATCCCTCCGTCTGTCACGCCGAGTGATGCTTTTATTTTGAAAGCCGTTTTAGATTTAGATTGATTCCCGCTTTCAAGTCCCCCCCGAAAGAGTATCGATCGAATCCGTTTAAGTGTTGTAATAAATGTTGGTGCTGCGATACCAGAATTGATTTAAAAAAAGAAAAAAAGATGGGAACAGAAGCTCCTAACAGTTACAGATACTCCATTTCCTCCTCGGAGATGAAAGCGGACGCAGCACGGCGGCTGCAAACGTCTTAAACCAAATGGACAACGCAAAATGTATTCATTTTGGATTTAAAACACAATAAGTTGTCAGTTTATTAAATGTCAGAAAGCAGTGCACACTGCAAAGTCCCCAGAGACACATGATGTCTCAACACAGCTGGTTTTCACCCAAATCTACAAAAGACATTCCATTCATAATGATGTACAAACTTTGATTGACAGTTTTGTCATTTTAACTTCGCCGTCTTGGTTTTCGGTCGCCAGTGAGATCATCATTTACTAAATTAAGACTTGATGCTAACGACTGAGACCACGCCCATTGACTGGAACATTAACATTCTCCAGATTTCTAAGAATTCCTTTTAGTGTAGCCAAGATAAAAAGTCATCAGTATACAGTATATATATATATATATATATATATATATATATATATATATATATATATATATATATATATATATATTTTTATATATATATATATGAATTTAGGGTACGCATACATACATATGATGATTGTCGATGCACATAAATGGAGCTACTTCAGAAAAT